>NW_024356505.1:39586222-39808325 GCF_014805655.1 Passer montanus
ATAAACTAATTTCTAGGAGACATAATCTGTCTTAGATGATCCTATAACTCATCTGATAAAGGCAAACTTCACTTAAATAGAATTTCAGAGTAACGCCAGAAAGGAATACAGTGAGAAGCACTTTCTCACTTAGAAGAGAGTGTAGTAGGAAGACCAAACACATCAAATTTCCATTTCCTTCACGAATGACAGTCTCTGCCTGCTGTCCAGCTCCAGTTTCCAGCTCCATACTTGCTGATTTATAATCTGTCTTAGATGATACTATAACCCATCTGATAAAGGCAAACTTCACTTAAATGGAGTTTCAGAGAAATGTCAGAAAAGAATACAGCGAGAAGCACTTTCTCACTTAGAAGAGGAAGACCAAACACATCAAACCTCCATCTCCTTCACAAATGACAGTCTCTGCCTGCTGTCCAGCTCCAGTTTCCAGCTCCATACTTGCTGATATAGCAGATTGCAGGAGCACAGGTTTATCTGGTGTTTGCTATCACTCTACTTGCGATGGTTTTTCTCACCCGCACCACTGAAAAGGCAACACAAAGTGCCCCCTGCCCAGCTCATTTGGTGAGCAGAAATATTTTGTACTGCACCCAGTTTGTGTAGCTGCCTGATAACATTCTTGAATCACATTTACAGGTGCAGGAGAAGATTACATTCACCCCATGAAGAGCCTTAGGCTGCAAAGCCTGGTGTCAGTGTGTCCTATAGCTCTTGTGCTGGCAATTAGCAGAGTGGGGTTGTCCCCCCACAAAGAGGCCATTTGCTGAACACCTGCCTTGATAGAGATCTCCAAACATCACTGCTGATGGGGAATTGTCACTATGCAACTTTATACCGGAGCAGGTGCAGCAGAAAGCTGGCTGCAGTGTCTGGTGACAGGAGACTAAAGTTGTTTGGTTTGCTCTGCCTAGCAAAACAAACGTGAGACAGAAATGGAAATCAGAAGTCTTTTCCTAATTGTCTCAGGAATGAAGTTTTGGCTGGCTCTCAGAACCGTTCAAGAAGAGGAGTGGAGGCAAAAGATCTTCAGGGTCTGAGGATGGAGTTTCTTGCAGGGACCAGCTGACATTACAGGCATGAACCCAAGGTTAGAAGAGTCAGTGAGGATGATATTTGTCCCATCTAAGGCCAGACATGTTCTCAGCTATGTTAGTCTCTCAAGGTTCCCATGGTCAGTGGGCAGAAGCAGAGGTGTAGGCCATGATTCATCTTCTTCAGGCCGCAATGAATCACTCCCTGCAGCCCACTGACTATTGATCAATTTGGTGTCCACTAACAGCAACCTGAGCAGAGGTTACTGAGGTTTCAGCCACTGCTGCCTAAATGAGTGCTCCATGATGCTTTTCAACCTGCCTCTTCACCCAGCTCTTCTCCCCCACTATGACAGCACCAGCTGTGGTCCCACTCCACAAGTCCAGATTAAATTCTCCATCTTCAGATCTACTCCAGAGCTTTACCTAATAAAATTGATCCACTAAAGGCAGGAGTGATCAGAAATGCTGGTGGTTGCAATGACTTTACAGTATTACAGGTGCCTGGTCAGCATGCCTTGCTCACAACCTGTAGAGCAGTGAAGGCTCTGGGAAGGCCTTGCTGAGGCTTTTCATGACTCAAAGAAGAAACTCATAGAAGAAACATGGGGAAAAACTTTTTAATAGGGCTTGGAGTGATAGAACTAAGGGTCATGGTCTTAAAATGCAGGAGAGTAAATTCAAACTAGAGAAAAGGAAGAAGATTTTTACAGTTAAGGTGGTAAAACGCTGGCAGCAGAGAGCTGGTGGAGGCCCCAACCTTGGAAACATTCAAGGTCAGTTTGGTCAGTGCCCTGACCAACCTGGTCTAGCTGAGGTGTCCCTGTTCACCAGAGAGGGCAGCTGGGAAAAGACAATCATAAAAGCTCATTCCAACCCAAATTATTACATGATTTTAAAAAAATAAATCATTAAATGTGGGAACAGGAAAGGGAACCACATTGGCAGAGACTGTTGAGCTTTTAAGCATCCCTCATGGAGTCCACCTCAAGATCTTCAAAGAATTTCCTTTAATTTCCCTCTTGATAGTGGAAAATATAGTGAGGATATAGTGAAAACCTCAGTAATAATCACTGTCCCACCAGGCATCCCAATGCTGTAGGCTGCAAACCACCTCACCAGAGCAGGTCTCAGCACAGAGCTCTGCTATTGAACAGACAAAGCCAAAATGAAATCCAGCGGTCTGGAGAGAAAGAGATCCAAGTGGAAAGCATGATGCAAACAGATGGTGGTGATGAACACAAGGAGGACCCTGCTCCTCGACACCTTCAAAATAGGTTTCAATATTATCTGAGATATTGTTGAAGCCAGAAGCTTGTGGAGATCTCTGGGAAAATACATCCTTTTACAGACCCTTCTGAAATCGCCTTTACACCCACCATTGCTCACAGACCACAAATGGAAAACCACTGGTTTGGCAAGAAACAGCTGGAGCACAAAGAAGACTGTGACGCTCTCCTCTGACTTCAAGTCTGTAGCATAATGGAATGGTGCTTGCTTTGCTCAACATAAAAATACACAAATAATCAGAAAAACATGGCAACAGGATGACAGAACCATGGTATAATATTTCCCAGAATGACCTCAAAGCCATAAATCAGCCCTCTGAATTGTCAGCAGCAATCCAGCTGAACAGCCAAATTGCCCCAACATCCAGCCTATTTTATTTAGGGTTATTGCCGTGCATTATTTATTTACAGAGTGCTGTACATGTAGACACTGCTTTACAGGTACATAAAAGACCACCCCGAGGAGTTCAGTTGCTCTCCAGGCACACAAATATGACATTCATGGCAGCAGCACCACGGGTTAACGATGGCAGTGCTGCTTCAGGTTTCTTGTTTCCCTCTTGATTTTATTGCACTGAAGTCAAACACATTTTATACTCTGGACTTTGAGTCAACCTGTTTGTCTGAGGCAGTACATGGCCATATTATCTGATGGGTTTATCTGTCCCACATAAGATAGCTCAACTCAGGTTTGGGAACTGGCACTTGAACTGGCTGGAAATTTTCCACCAAACTATTTTTGCCTTTGATTTCTAGTGGGAGATGATTTTTTAGCAAAGCAGGGGGTTTTTTTGTGTACAAACTGAGCACCTGACTTGGGTAAAAGGCTGGCTTTGCACTTGTGTGTGTGTAAAATCCCTCTTCCCTTCTCCCTATTCTGGAAAAGGGGGACAGGGGTGTTAAAATGGATTTCTGCAGGAGTTGCGTTATAATAAATAGAAGCAGAGTATTTTCCATCCTTAATTTCATGTTTCATGGGAGTTTAGCATTTCTGCTCAAACTCATCCAAGGGCACAAGTTCATATGCTGATGAGACACAGCAAAGGAGCTGAGCAATTAGAACAATTGCGTATTTACTGGGAATAATAACAGGATATTTCCCCCCGCTGCACATCCTAATGCAGTTGCTGAGTGGCTTTTCTCTCCCACTTCATGGTTTCTTGCAGTCCCAGTGACTGGTGGGAGTACAGACATCCAAAGTGGCTGTCTCAGATAGCAGTGGTTTCTCATCCAGCCAGAGCAAGCCAAGAACATTTCCCACCATCAACATCAAAGCTGCCTTCTCCAGATGTTGGGAGGAAAGGCAGCATCTGTCTGTCTAACAGAAGTCTCCCCATCTTTTAAGGATGTGGCAGAGATTGCCTCTGATTTTTTTTTCTTCAAGCATTACATTTAAATATGAGAGGAACCTTTACTCACCCAGCCATTGTAAAGTGCTTCACATGCCGGTGGAAATACATGTGAGCTATTAATTAAGGACTTAATTGTTAATTATTCCAACACTGAAAAGTATGCTAGACCCTCCCAGTCTGCTGAGATACACAGCCCTGCCCTGGGGAGCTATTGGCTCCTTTCTGACAGCATGGAGCAAAGTTGTAATGAAGTGGTGAAAGGCTGGGGGAGAGAGAAGTTGGGGCATCTGCTCAGGCATACCAAGCACAACTGTCCAGCCAGGACTGGCAGAGATGGAAAACTAGCACCTGGAATGAGGAAGAAGCTTTGCTTGTTTGTCTCTCAGGCAACCGAGCTAAACACATCTTGAAAATGAATGTAAAAGTGAGAAGAGACCTAATTTCCCGAGATATGAGAAGTGAAAGAAGCAATAAAAGAATGTTTGTGCACTTAAGACATAAACTTGTAGATCTTCCCAAGCTGGGATTAAATTCTTCCTTGGCCAAAATGTTCAAATCACACACATTCCTCAGAACCTGGGCTGCCCAAGTGGGAATGCCAACCTACCCAAGGGGACAGTGCCAAGAGAAGCAGGAGTCATGCTGGGAAGTGCTGGTAGCCCTGGCACCAGGGATGGCAGGAGCCGTGGCAGGGAGTGATCCACGCACGAGCCGTGCCGTGACTCGCACCGCTGCCTTTTCCTCACACCCAGAAACTCTGCCATCTCCAGTCTCGCCCAGGGCGACAGAGGCTGCCAAAAATGCAGCCCCAGCCACCCCTGGGAGAGCTGGGGAATTGCAGGCAGAGCTGGGAGCAGCCTGGAGCCATCACCCAAGAAGTCATCCCAGGCTTTTCTCCTCCAGTGCTCTTCTTTACGTGGAGTAACTTTTAATGGTGGTGATTAACATGGTGTTGTTTCTGCCACCCTTGTGCCTGGTCCTTAAAGGAAGTTGTGGTGGAGTCCAGCCCTGCACACAAGATTTTTGGTAATAAATCCTCCCCATTGACCCCTAGTTTACCCCCACGTATCAGGAGTTAATTATGTGTAATAAAAGCTGCCCTGACTCTGGCACAGCAGTACAAGCACAAGAAGCAACAGGTCTTCCCAAAGGTAACAACTCCTCCCTCTCAGGAGCTGTGATTTAATATGATGGAGACAAGAGTGTTTCTTGTACAAAGCCAAGGAGAGCTGGACAAAGAGTCAGATCTCATCATGTCCAAACCCCTTTGCAGCAGGGAACCTCCTCCTGGTTTACACCCTAAAATGCAACATCATTGCAACAAGCAAATGGGTCGTAGCCCAAGAAGCCTTGATCCTGTATATGCTTCACTTCCCTAGTGTGAGCTGCCTTTGAGGAATCCCACAGGTTTGCAGAGTTAAACTCACATCTGAATGTTTGAGCAGGGAGGTGAGTGCTGGCAGTGTCACTGCTCAGAGCACAGGCATGCTTGTGAGTTCAGCTTTTCCAGGGCCACAGCAGGAAAAAGCTGATGTCAGGCCAGATGCAAGTGATACACATCACTTGCAGGGCAGGAAAAGAATCCCTGTGTTCCTGCTAACCTTAGAAAGCAAGTGCTTGGATTGCCACACCAAGGATTTGCAGCAACAAGGAGAATGTAATTAAATAACATGGGTGATCTCATTATTGTAATGATGAGGTGTCATTTAATAAGGAGAATCCAGCACTGGGAGCTGAGAACTGGAGTCCTAATCCTGGCCCTGGCTCCCAGCTCTAGTAGGTCATATAAGGCTGACATCCTTTCTTCAATGTGTTTTAACAAAACATAAAAGTTTGCAATAGGTATTGCAACAAAGAGACACACATTAACCATAAAAATTGTCTTGTTCCTTTATTTTCTTTATAAAAACTGGGTTAGTACAACTTCCCTTTATATGAGGGACACTGAGGGTCTCTTCCAGCTGATGCTTATGCAGAGCCCAGAACTATGAGGTCACTGAAGGAAGTGCCAGGGCTGCTCCAGTCCTCGTGATCTTCCAAATGCACACCTAAATGGCTGATTATCAGGGCCTGATATGGCGCTTCAGGGGTAGTGCAACCTCAGAGAATTTTTCCCTCAAATATAATTGGCTTTAAGTATATATATCTATATATCTATATATCTATATATCTATATATCTATATCTATATATGAGTATATATGCATATATGTGTGTGTGTGTGTATGTGTCTATAATGAGAAGGATCAGGATGTTTTCAAAGCCATATGACAAAAGGTACCCTTGAATTTAACTGGGGACCTGGCCATACATTATGTGTATGAAAACCCAAATCAGTTCAAAGGCTGGATCTCTTCCATCCATCCATCCATCCATCCATCCATCCATCATCCATCCATCCATCCATCCATCCATCCATCCATCCATCCACCCATCCATCCATTCCAGAGTCCTTCATCCTTGGTACTGATGCTAAGTTTGGTAGCTTGTAGGACATGCCACTCCCTTTCCCCATTATTTTCTGCTTTTATTGTGCTGCACATTTTGGGTTTTTAGGCTGGGAGCCCTGAGGGGTGATGTAGGCCAGGAAAAGGGGCAGTGGGCTCTGCAATGCTTTGAGCAGGGCTGCACACACCTCTGAAGTCCTCCTTCAGGGTTTCTTATTCCCTATCACTCAGCATGTTCTGCAAGTGTTATTTGTCTGTTTCTGAGGCTGAGATGCCAAACCGTGTCCCCTCAGAGCCCACAGTTTTCATCCCAGATTCAAGCAGTTCCCATCAGCTGTGCTGGTGCTTCTGGGCCACTTTTGAGACCCCAGTGCCACCACACACCCCAGGTGTCCAGCTGCTCACCCTGCTTGTGCCACTGTCCCTATCCCATTCCTGTGCTGAGACTCATTGGAGGGGAGTGGTTCCTCCTACATGTCAGAAAAGAGAAAAAACCCTGTCCTGAGTGCAGGCTGTTGCTCTCTTTCTCCTTAGCATAAGAAAAGTGGAAGGTATTTTTCCCCACAGCCTGACCAGCAAACACGTAGTGAAGTCACCAGCTTTGCTCTCTGATCTCTTCCAGAATTACAAAAAAGTTAAGAACGGAGCAACATGTGTAGCAGATTTCAGCTCAGTCCCACAGCCTTATCCCAAAACGAGTCTTTGCATTTTAATTTTACCATTTGCTTCTGAGCTTTACATAATGCTGCTGGTTTTCACAAGCCAAACACAGCAGGTAAAAACACAGAGCTGCCTCTCCAAAATACACCACACACACACAGAGCTCTGGGACACATCCATGAGAAACTCTCCTCCCTTCAACAAACATTCTGCAAGGCAAAATAAACCACTCAAGCATCCTGTAATCAAGATTGCAGTGTGGGAATCCAGAGTTTTGATCTTTGCCATGGCAGGATTCAAGGCTCCCAGGCTGCCATCTCTTGGGTTGTTTTTGAGTTGGTTTTTTTTATTTTCCCCATTGCCCAGATCCTGGAATTCTTTTTTTGAGGCCTCCCATTTGGGCAGAAAAATCTTAAAAGCCTGAACATACAAGTTGTCTAAACTTGAAGCAACCTTGCAGTCTGGGAAATGACCAATGACTCATTTTTTAATTTCCAATGTTAAAATATCCATAATGTTGTTAATCACTCATATTAATATCACCATCCAACAGTGAGTTTAACGAGGATGCTAATGAGCTGCTCACTGTCTGCAATCCAAAAATCACAACATTAATGTGTCTTTTCTTCAGCCTTATGAGTACAGAAACACAGAATCACCAAGGTTGGGAAAGACCTTTAAGATCATCGAGTCCAACCTTTAACTCAGCGAAGTCCAGCAAAGGATGATGCCATAAAATGCCCTAAGAAAAACTGAGAGCAACTCTCATGTCACCACTTAGAGCAAGGAGATAAGAGAAGAAATTGTGGCTTTTTGGTCTCCTGGTTTCTGGGTTTTTTTGACACAAGATTTGGATCAGGCATAACACAAAAAACAGGTGTTGAGAACATGACCTTGTTACCATTAATCCATAATGATGATTTTTGATGGTACCAGAGCCCAGTAGCTCCAGCAGGACTCATTCCCACCCCTGGAGCTCACATCCTGGGGACCTGGAACAGAAGACCAGACTGTAAACCACCAGGTTTCTCTGCACAGCAGCCTGGGCTGGATTTTCCTCTCCTTTCCATGGGCGTCTGCAATGCTTCAGGAAGGTTAGATATGAGCTAAACAATGTCTGAGTGCTTTGAAGTATTTCAAATTACTGCTTTCCACGATCTCCCCCTGCTCCCTGGCACTGTAAAAGCAAACCTTAAACCACTACACTTCTTTGCAAAACTTGTCATGAAAAATTCTTCCTGTTTTCTGGCTGCCTTTAAAACCACCGGGAAAAAAAATTGTTGTTGTCTGACTGTTACTGCTGTACAAAGCACTGCCTCTTCCAATGGAGGTGAATGTCTATTTTTCTTTACTCAGGAGACAGACGCAGGACACCCACTTTCTGGGATTTTCTGGTTACCTTTGCAAGATGGAACCCAAAGGATTTCCCCGTAGACTTATTTCGGTTTTTCCTAAGTGGGAAGTGAACAAGTCCCACATTCTCTATTAATCGTTTGAGGAACCACAAGAGAAAGAAAAGAAAAAGTCAACATGAGTTCCTCTTCCCTCACAAGCTGGCTGAAGGTTGTTGTGGTTGGAGAGAGGGGAGTGAGAAAGGAGAAAAAATTGACACAGCAAGGTGGTTTAATGGAAATATCAAACCGAGAGCTAAGAAAAATTGAGAACAGCTCTCATGTGCACCACTTAGAGCAAGGAGATATCAGGAGAAATTGTGACTGTTTGGTCTCCTGGTTTCCGTGTTTTGACACAAGATTTGACAAAAAAAAGGCATAGCAAGGTGGTTTAATAGAAATACCAAACCGAGGGCTCATTCCTCACATCTGCCCTGGCAGTGGGGGTCGGTGCACAGGCAGAGCTTCTCCCAACGGTGAAACCACAGCATGGGAGGTTTTCAGCACTGTTCTCTTGCTGCAGGTTAAAAATAGTGGGAAGATGGAGATCTTGCTGCTCCTTGTGGGGCAGTGGGACACCATTCCTCTGTGTGAGTGGATGGAGGGATGGAGGGGTGGAGGGATGGAAGGGAGGTGGGATGCAGGAGCACAGAGCTGCAGGGATGGAGGTTTGGAGGGGTGGAGACCTGAAGGGATTGAGGGCAGCTACATACCCTTGTTCTCAAAGAACGTCCTGGCAGGGACATCCCATCCTGTTCCACCACCTTCTCTTCTCACCACTCTAACCCTAAAATTCACATCTCTCAACCCTACTGGCCTAAAACCTTTCCCAACCCACATCCTCCCCAGGTCTGTCTCACCCAAGCATGCTCACCTCAGCTGTTGCAGCTCCCCTTTGTCCCCAACTCATTTCCCATTTTTCCCACAAGCAGAGCAAATGTAAAATGGGCTTGGGCAAGAGGGGAGGGGAAGATGTAGAGCTGGGCTAAAAACAGACACACGACCTTACAATTGCACTTTGAAAAATGCCAATTTCCCTGCCCCAGACATCAACAGCAATGTCATTAGTGCTGGACACTAATGAAGGTGATCTCTTGGCTGGGATGAGAGCAGGCCAGGGAGGCAGAGGAGTGACCCAGAAGGTGCTCAGGGTGCTCAGCTGGGACACAATTATGTGAAGTGTTTGTGCCTGGGTGACCTACATACAGAGCAAATGTGACACCGTGCTGCCCAATCAATACCTGTCAGGTCACATTACCTGTTATTGATGAGCATGGCTGTTAATCCCAACATATTGTATTTGCAGAACTTCCTGACCTCCCCAGGGCTGTCTGGGATGAAGTTTTGCCTGGCTGAAACTTCTCAAAGGGAGAGAAGCTTGATGGAAGAAGGGTCTTTGTGCATGGAGGAAATGTGTAGTTTGTTGCTGCTGGCCTGCTCGTGGTGTCCTCATGCTCCTAAAGGCAAGGTTTAGGAGATGACTTAAAATCTGCATTACAAGCCACAGATCCTGATTTAGCTGTGTAATATGAGCACTTAACTGAGGGAAACAACTGTAAGCACAGTCCCCAAGTGCAAGGCAAAGGGACATCTCTGCAAGAGGCTGCTCTCAAGGCTGTGAATTGCTGTCTGCAGGACCTGTCTCTTTCCAAAGCAATCACTGTTGATCTGGATGCCGCACTCCTTACAGAGATGCTCACAGGAGGGATGGATCCAGGCAGAGAGGAGCTGTGGCACTGGCATGTTTGGGGACTGGGGGTGAGGGCAGGGGACAGTGATCAAGGTCACGCTGTGAGTGTGAGGTGCTGCTGTGGCCTGTGGTTCCCCCAGGACAAGGGACTTTTCTTCTGCTCCCACATCCCACATGAGGTCTGCTCATCACTCTTCAGGTAGGATTCAAGCTCACAAGACCACACTGCAAACTTTGGTATTCCAAACTCCAACCTTGACATCTGGACATCATGGCCCAGGAGCTGGCTGTGTAGCTAAACAAGGTTTGCTGCCAGGCTAATACAAAACCCAGTGAGAGTGATTTGATGGTGGGTTGAGGTCCTGACTAGGAGAGTGTGTTTGTGTGCATGAGGTGCCCTTTTTGCTGTAGTTTTTATGCTCCATGAAATCCTGGCAAACCCAGGATTCCCACACCCAGGGTTTTCTCTTCAGTCCTCAGCCACACAGAGTTCTCTTTGATACGATAGAATCATAGGATGGTTTGGGTTGTAAGAGATGTTAAAGTTCATCTGGCAAGGACACCTTGGGAGTCTTTGCAGGGCAGGTCTTTATTTCACCTTTATTTTCTATCAGACATGGGTCTTCTTCAGCTGCTGCTGAGGGGAAGGAAAGACCCTGCAGATGGAAGGCTGTCCCAGCAGTTCAGGCCCTGGCCAGGTTCCCCTCAGAGCTGACTTGAAGGAGCCTCCAGTCACCATCTGTTCTCAGGAGCAAACTTGTGGTTTCAAAACAAGTGCACTGACAATGAAAAGGCACCCAGAGGGAAATCCCACACAAACAATTTCTTAAACAGAAGTGGCAGTCACAGTGTTGTTAAAGATCTGCCACACTCAAGCTAATTAATGTTGTTGGGTCTAATTGGATGTCACTTCTTTAACCCAGCAGTGTTTTGGATTGGGCAGCAGCTCTTCACATATAGTTTGTTCATAGCAGGACTCACAGGAGTCCTGTTGGGAATGCTGAAGTCAGGGGAAGGGAGCAGTGGGAATCAGTGGGAATCAGAGGGTGGGAAGATCTTGGTGACTTGTAGCCAGTGTGTTTGTGTGTGCAAAACCCAGCCACAAGCTGGCTGGGCTCCAGGTGGCTCATCCGTGCGCCACAAGCACAGTGTGTCTGCTGAAGGAACTCAGGTTTCATGTGGATAATAAAGGGCTGGATTTAATCTCCCTGGCTGCTGTAAATCTGCCCACACATGTGCCTCAGGTGACCCAGATCCACTTTCTGCAGAGAGGAAGCCAAAGGGAAGCTCTCTCTCTGAAATGTTCCTGTTGGAATGCCTCCCTTTCCCTGCTGAGCTTTGTGCTTGGGATTGTGGCCCAAAGCAGCTGAGCACTTCCAACTGCTACAGGGCACTGGGATTTTGCTTGTGTGTCCTGGAATCTCTTGGCTGGGCTCTGTATTCCACCTGTGTCCACAGAGCATGAGGCTGCTGCTCTGGGTGTGAACCACTGCCAGGTCAGAGGAGCAGAGCCCAAAGCATTGGCCCCGTGTGGTGAAAGTAAAGCCAGGCTGAGACAGTGCAAGGACCAAATGAGTCACAGCATATGATAGGTCTGGGTCCAGAGAAGATAATTAAAGCATTTCCTTTACCTGGTTTTTCTGATTGGATTAATTGTCAATTCATTGTGCAATTAAGTATGTTGTATGTGAGATACACATCGTACACTTGCCCTCCAGAATTTCCCTTCTCATATTTAAAATGGAGAAAGCTTCAGTGTTTAAGGTCTGAACAAACCCTAGAGCATGATGCTGATGTGATATCTGAGTTAGGGGAGGGCCAAGACAGCTCCTGCATTTGTCCTCCAGGTCCCTTCTCTGTCCTCCTGGCCATGGAATGGGGCTGTCTGTTCCCTCTGAAAGCAGAGGCACCTTGGAGTTGACACTGCCAGATGGTGACATCACATCAGGACACTGTGCTGACCAGCCAGGTCTGACCTGGGGGATCAGGAGCTTTCTCTGCATCTGTGATGGGAAGATTTTGTGGGAAATCATCATATCATTCCAGCTCTGTATTCAAACCAGTCAGGTTCTTTGTTAAAAATCCTGCCAAGAGTACAATACTGACAGATGAAGAGGTAAAAATCACAACAGCCAGCTCCTCTTGACCTCTGCACAAATTCTTGTTCTGTGTTCCTGCTACGGGTCAGGTTTTGTCTTTCCAAGCAGAACTTTCTGTTTCAGATGGGGCTCATCCAAGTACTCACAGCTGTGGGTCACTCCAGGTCTACAGCTGCACCTTGCCTCCCAAGACTCTTTCTATCTGGATTAATCCATAATGTGGGATCTGGGGAACCCCAAATCAGTGAAGGGGACAAGAAGAGAGGAGTTTCTTATGGGTTGTTTAATCTTGTGGAAGATCTGAAACTCAGTGGAGGAGAAGCAGCTCAGCAGCTTGAGCCTAAAGCATGGCAAGGCTAAACTGACGCAGGATTTGTCCCATTGTGTCCTACTGCTCTAGAAACTCTCATCATGCCCAGCTAACTACTAGATATCCCACAGGAATCCTGTCTGGTGTCTCAGGAACAGGCTGCTGGGCAGGGACAAGGCAGTGCTCATCTCCTGCTGGGTTTGAGCAGCACTTTGCACACTGCCATGGCACCTCTGGACATGTGCCCGGTCCCTCATCACCTCTGAACAGCAGCCAGGAGAGCTGCAGGAGCCCATGTCTGCCTGAAACCATTTACACAGTGCTTGAATATGTGTTGTTAGTTTGGTTTTAGCCAGGGGATGAGGCCAGGTAACATCCCCGTGGGCTGAGGGATGGAGACAGGGACTCCTTTCCTGCAAGGTGAAGAAGAAAGGAGTTACCCAAACCCACAAATCCCAAATCCCATCCTTCCTTTCCTTGTATTTTAACCATCTCTTGGTGACCCACTGCTTCTTCTGGCACTGATGCTCCCTCTGATGGGGAGCATGGAGGGGATGCTGGATGCTCTGACACTGAGGCAAAGTGACAGCAGCAGGCTAGAGCCCTGCTTTGCCTGACCCCAGAGACTCTGACACCCAGCAGCCTTCAGCTGAGGCCAGGCTGGGATGTCACCTGAGCCAGGGCTCTGCATGAGCAGCCTGGGCTGGGCCCATGAGAGCACACAGGGCTGTCTCCATGCCCCAGCTGCAATTTGAGCCCTGGCAGCAGGGCAGGCTCTGGGCAGTGGGAGGAAGGTATCCCCAGCAGGGAAAGCAGACTCATCAGCTGGATCCAGGGGAATACCCACAGAATGCCCTCAGGAGCAAAAAATCCTCTCCAAATTTCATTTGGTTACTCCTGGTGGACAAGTCACTTTAACTCCAGGGCTCAAAGGCATTTTGGGATGATGGTAGCCATGAAATGACTCATTGGCAAACCTTGAAACCAAAGTCTATTATTCCTGGCATCCAACAGCAAGCCTCAGTGTGATTTTAATTTGTGGCTGGCTCCAGCATTAATTTTTAAAGGATTTTTGGGAAGAGAAGACTTTGTGTGGTGCTGTTTTTCCCCAAGTCTCCTGGCCCAGGTAATATCCCAGTCAGTTTATTCCTTTGTCAGAAGGTGGATAAACCACCAGGCCAAGGAGTCCCTCCATCCCTCTGTGATTCAAGGGAAGCTGAGATCCACGTGCTGGTCACTGGCCATGTCATCTCCATCCCTGGGCTTTGGTACTTGTCAGTTTGACACAGCTCAGGTGTGGTTATAATCTATGTATAGACACACTTCACATATACACATATATATAAAGAATATTTATCAATATTCTGTTAACTGTACCAACAATGCCTGCATGCCACACATACAGCTGCACAGTCTGAATTTCAACATACATATATATGTATTTATTTAGGATGAATTCACTGGGGGAGAGAGGGGAACCTTGGGTCCAAAGATGGATAAAGTCCAGTCAAAACTTGAGAATGACCAGGAAAAGCAGAGGTCCAAACCCTCCTGTTCCATTGCACCCCTCACTAAAGGTTTCATGTTAAATCTTGCCTTTGTGCTCAGCGAAAATGTTAAAGACATGTTTGTGTGAGTTAGGACAAAGGCTCAAAATTCCCTCTGATGGTTACAGGAGCAGGCAGAGGAGACAGAGCCTCTCAGAGCAGCCAGGGCTGGAGGAATCTGGGCTGGGAGGGAGAGTGGCCGTGCTCTGCAGACGCTGGGTGAGGCTGTGGATGCGCGGCTCGGGTCGGCTGAGGTCACTTCAGCTCCCATCAGCGCCTCCTCTGCAGCTGAGCTTCCAAAGCCAAAGGCACAAGTGCCACTCTCCTGGCACTGCTCTGGAGAGATGGCTTGGCTGGGGCTGGACCCAGGGAGCAAAACTCCATGGGAGCATTTTCCTCATGGCTCTGAAATGAAAGGAGAGAGCAAAACACCCCAAGGTGGAGGATGCCACAAGAACCTTGCCTTGGGACTAAAAGAGGCCAAACAGGGTGACAGAGAATATGGGAAACCAAAAATTGCTCTGTTTTGCCTTCCAGGACAATCTTTTTCTCCACTGAACGGTCACCAAGGCTTGGTGAGGGCTGTGTGAGGGTTTCTCTGCCACAGACCACCTGTGAGAATGCAGTGGAGGCATTTATTTAGGTTTTCTACACTTCAGTCTTCCTGTCTATACATCAGAAAAGAAATAGCTGATCCCTTTGCTGTCAGGTTGTTGTGAAGATAAAAGGGTGAAAAGACAAGTTGTCTTAAAAAAGGCTTAATAAATGTTGTGGAAAAGTGCAGAGAGAATTAATTCCTGTTGCAGGAGCTCATCAAAGACTCAGTTGTCCAGCTGGGGTGTCTCAGGCTGAACCTTTCTTTCTTAAGGGCTCCAATTCATAGCAGTGAGAAAAACCCACACTTTGCCACTGGGAATTTCACGGCCAAAGTTGGGTATTTTTGTGTCCTGCTGTAAACTGAATCAATATCAGGTTATATAAGCCTAAAGATAAAAGTTCATCAACCCCAGCCTTTGTGGGGTGAAAAAAAAGGCACCTCCAGGCAATGTCAAGTTCCTGCAGTTCCCTCTTTTTGAGATAACTCACAAACATGGTCTGATTTTGGACCCTGTAAACTCCTGAGATTCTCACCAAGGGGTTTCAAGCGAGAGCTGTTGGCATAAAAGTGGGAGTTGTGGGTCTGATTCCTCAAGCTGGGACCGGCTCTCTGGAATATCTGAATGCCCTCAGCTCCCATCAGGGTGCTCCATCTCTCCGGGGGTTGAGCCCTCCGAGCTCCTTGCAGCTCTGTACAGGAATTTGGGGTGGGGAAGGGGGAGCCTGTATTGGAAAGGAGCATCAGTGCACTTCTAAGAGACAGGAGGTTGTGACCCATGCTGGGAAGCAGCCAAGAGACCAGGACTAGCATATGGAAAAGGCTCTTTGAATGCAATGTACATTGCTGATTCTTAGGAGTAATCAGCAACACCTCTTTACATGCTGTATTTTTTAGCACAAAATGAGGATAAAACATCCTCTCTGCTGAGACAGCAGAATCCACATTTCCTTTCCTTCACAGACAGCTTCCCCCCCCCACTGTGTTGCAGGTATATTGTATGAACTCATCCCACTTCCTTTGCTTGGGATGAATGCCACAATCCCTTTTTCATCAGCAGGGAAACTGAGGAACAGGCAGTTCAACTACCTTGCCCTTGGCCATAGCCCTTGTCAGTGGCAGAGCTGAGATGCAGGCTCAGGAGCTGCATCTACTGCTGCAGCTTTATTCCTGTGCTGTGTCAGAAAACATTATGTCTCACTTTGATGCATCCAGATTTTCTTGACATAAATTGCTGAAATCGCTGAGAGAGGCATTTATTTCAAAGTTCAGCACATTATACGTAGGGAGAGAGAAGTTGAGTAACTGGAAAAATCAACTTGGAGTTGCATCACCGGGAGCCAGAATGTTTGTTTAGTCCTTTGTGAGATGAAGCAAGCTTCAGTTTGGCCTCATCCAGGCATGATTAGTCAGGAGATAAGGAAGGGTTTCTGGACGGGTCCCTGATACTGAGCAATTTCAGGCATGGCTATATCTTGTGAAGGAGGGGGCAGGGGGAGAGTAACAGCCTCTGTTCCCTGTCTGCCCCAGCAGACAGTCCTACAGGCTCTCAGACACAGATTTCCAAATGACCTGTCCCTCCCACGAGCTGTGTTGGTCCTTTTCCCCCAGTTCCCATCCTCATCCAACCAAAAACTGCAGTAAATCATAAAAGGAGGGACTTTGCAATAATAACTCAGTCCAGTCAGATCAAAGGCAACTTTTATCTCCCATTTTCTCTGGGGTCCAAAACTCACAAGAGCACAGCTGCTGGCCTGAGGTTGCAGCTGTATTGCTCCCAGATGATAAAATAGCTGTGGCTTCAAGGTCCTCTGTGTTTGCTTAAGCTAAGACACTCACCTCCTTCCAACTCAAGCAAAACTCTTCACTAAATTGTTCACACACCATTCCTGTCTGCTGTCCCAGTGTGGGATGATGCAGGAGAGAAAGACATGAATAAATTCTCCAAGACTTCTGATTTTTACCTGCTGTCCCACAGTGACAGCTGACCTTGCTGGTATTTCTGATTTCATTTCATTTCACATCTCACATTGTGCCACCTGACACATTCTGCACCAGCCAGGGCAAATCTTGGTTGGCCTTTAAATCACTTTTGTCCTTTAAAGACCTGCAGTGTAAATGGCAGAGAGAAAATCTTGCTGTGAGGTCTGGGGGTTTAGGGACTTCTCTACAAAAGCTGAGATTTTGTAGATCATAGAACCATAGAATGGTCTGGGTTGGAAGAGACCTTCAAGATCATCCAGCTCCTGCTATGAGCAGGGACAGCTTACTGAGATTTTGTAGATCATAGAACAATAGAATTGGGTTGGAAGAGACCTTCAAGATCATCCAGCTCCTGCTATGAGCAGGGACAGCTTCCACTAGAGCAGGTTGCTCAAAGCCCCATCCAACCTGGTGTTGTCTGTCTAAGAATTTAGCTTGTCACCCACCCCTTATCTAGCCTGACCCTTGCTCTGCTTTGCCAAAGAAATGTCATCTTGATGTATTTAGATGTGATCAGTTGTAAAAAGCAAGGCCTGAGCTGTCCTATCTAAAAATCTACAGGGTTTGGATTTAAACTCATCTCAGAAAAAGAAAAGAGTTACCACCTGTCATCTCTTTGGGGATAAAAACCAGAAGGGACAATGTTTTGGCTTCCAGGAGCAGTTTTAAGTGAGAAGTGCTGCTTGGGATTATTTACCCCTTTTTAGCCTTGGCTGGGCAGAGCAGTGGACTTGGCAAGGCTGCTAAAACCACACCCAGGAGAAAGAGTCCAAGGAGAAAAGCAATTAAATCCCAAGTGGTCCCATGCAGGGATGCTGGAGGCTGCTCTCCTCTGGCTCTGTGCATCGTGGCTGAGCTGCAACACCAGTTCCCTCCCTCTTGCCCTTGCTCCCTTCCTAATCCTCATCATCCTCATTGCCCCAGACACTCTCTGCCCCTTGGAGAGCTCCATGTTCTAAAGAAACCAAGTTAAAAACATTTCAAGCCCCAGTGAAAGCCTGACCTTTAAGAAAAAAAAAGTCCCGAGCAAATTGGTCATAACCCACAATTCCTCCAATTTATTTCAGACATTTCTACCGTTGCACTTTTCTGCCCTGAACTGTGATTTTAGAGCCATGCATTTTTCTTCTTGTGTCAGATCTGGACACTATTTTTGTGCTTCAGGGTGTCTCTATTATGAAACTGCTACCAGATATCCAACCACTGTCCAAGTGGTCATTCCTTGGAAACAAGCCCTGTTGCTGGACAGCTTTCCAGAGATGCACACTCTGCTTGGGAGCTGATGGGAAGTGAAGGCTTGGAAGATCCAAAGCACAAAGCTTTGGGTTGTTGGGTCTGGTGTCGGAATAACCAGATCATTTCACACTGCCCAGCTTCCTAGCACTTGTTTAAGTACAGACATTTCAGGGAAATGTCTCACCTTCCCAGGAAAAGTGTTGCACTGACTTCCTCATTCTTCCTTTCAGCACTTACATTTCTTAGAAATCTCCTCCCATGACAGGACAGAGATGTTGGCAGCTCTGGCCACTTTGCTCTAAGCAAAAAGCAGATTTTTGTGGACTGATGAGAGCTGATGTGGTTTTGAGGTTGTTCTTTTAGCAGCACCTTGTGCAGCACTTTGCGGGGCAGTGCTCCGTGAAGGGAGCTAATCTTCATCAACCTCACACAAATAAAAAATTAATGTGAATTCAAAGGGCAATGAACATCACAATGAGCTTGTTCTGGGTTTCCAGAGGCAGCTGGCTCGGCCTGAGCTGTGCCATCACTTGCTGCCTAAGGGGAGGCTGCAGGGATGGAGGCTGAAATCACAGCTCCTTGCTGTGAGGAGGAGCAGTACCCACTCACCCCTGCTCCCAGCTCTCTGCTGGTTATCTCCATCTCAGCTCCCAGGGGACATGAAGGACCTCCAGGCTCTTCTTGCTCCTCAAATTCACCTTCCAAGTGAAAGGATGTGCTTCAGACAGCTCCAAAGAGCAGCCTCGTTTTTAAATTTATTAATTAATAAATTGATTAATTAAACACAAATATTCCTTCATGCACTGAAGGGGACCAATGTCATGTGAATGGCGAGTTTTCAATTAGGAGAAGAGATTCTTTATGAAAAGGAAGCTGTAAATATGATTTGCTTCTCCTCTTGACCTTGGGAGACCTTTACCTACATTTATTTCACAAACCTGAATTATCACCATAATAACACAGGGCTGGAAAATTATACTTAAACCTCCCAGCTATTTCTGGGTTACAGAGGCTCTTTCTTTTTTTCGGTCTAACCTAGTTTTCCAGTGGAACATTCCCAGCCTCTACAAAGAGACATCCCAGTTTTCCTCCCTATATAATTACATAAAGTCTGGCCTATATTTGTGCCCTTTCACTCAGCTGTCTTTAATGTCAGCGGGGGCTCCTGCTCCCTTCAGACAGGTTAAGAGCAGGAGGAAAGATTGACACCTCACCCCTGATTCTGCCCTGAAAACAGGCCAGATAAAAGTCACCACCACAGCCTGTGAAGCCTCCTATTAATGTGTGTTTGGCTGAAATTCTCTTGCCAAAGTCAAATTGTGTCCCACTGCCACGAGGGCCCCGTGGCTGTAAGTGGGAAGGAATCACAGGATCACAGAATGGTTTGGGTGGAAAACAACCTAAAAGATCATCTCATTCCACCCCCCTGACATGGGCAAGGACACCTTCCACTAGACCAGGTTGCTCCAAGCCCTGCCCAGCCTGGCTGAAGAACCGTTTCTGCCCATGGGATGGGTGGAAATTTGGGAAAGGTCCTTGCAAGAGAGAGTGGGATCATGGCACAGGAGAGGCTTTTTTATGCACTTCATAAACAGAGATGGTGTTGATGAGTAAAGTTCAAAATCTCAGCAAGGTAATGGTAATTTGTTCCTTACCTTTACATACATATTTTCTTAATACAGGAAAAAAATTAAAAAATTAGCAGATCTCTGCATTGGTCTATCTTGTAGGGCAGAAAGTGAACCCAGGATGCTAAAGGTTGCAGCCCTCCAAGAAATGTTAAAAATTGCAGGTCTTAACACCCAATTGAATTCTTCTTTTAATTTTGTAAGTGCCATCAAATAAATATTTGGAGGATGATTTTTGGATTTTTTTTTTGTTTCCTTGTTTGTTTTTAGTTTTTAGATGGTTTTTTCCTCAACATTTTCAAAGGGAATGAAGAGAAATCCAGGCTAGAGGATACTCATCCACCATGACAATATACTATCACTTCCCAAGGAGATTTTCATTTTCTGGGCACACACAGACTCCTCCAGGGGAGGAATCCCAGGGGAGGGTTTGGGCATCTGCAGACCTCAGCACCAGTCACTTCCAGCTTGGATCTCGTTTCCTCCGTATCATCAGTATCAGTAGAAAAGTGGATCCAAACCAGTGGTTTTTCCAGCCTCAGTCAGATCTTTCTGCTGCTTTCAAGAGGCTCTGAGTCAGGCCAGGCTTTGCCACATCAGCAATATTGAAGTGTGACAGAATTGACAACTCATTCAATCAGAAAGTATCTGCACAGTGATGGCTCTGAAGCTCTGCCTGGCCCCTTGCTTTTTTGGGCATGGGCAAAACAGCCCAAGCTCTGTGCTGGGCAGGGACGGGCACATTGGCATGGGCAGGGTGGCTTTTTGTTTTCCCAGGCTTTTACTGAGTGGTCTTGAACTGTCCAACAAGGAGTTGCACAGTGCTTGGTGGAGCAGAGTGGGAGTGGGCTCACTTTGCCACAGGGCAAGGAAAGCTTGTGTTGCTCCACAAGAAATTTTATTTCAGTGTCATGAGTGACAATAAAACAGGACCCAACCTCAGCTGTAGTGCTGAGCCTGCTGCTCTCTCCAGGATCACTGGGCTCTGCTCACCCTTGGCTGGGGGCCTGGAAAGTCTGGACACTTCTGTCCTGGGTTGAAACAGCCCTTTCCTAACTTGTTACTGGCAGCCCCCAAAAACTGAGACACCATGACTCACAGCAATGGACAAATTCCACCAACTGGCTGTTTCTAATTTAAAAAAAAAGAAAGGGAAAAAAAAGCAGGATTGCAGGGTGGTTTGCATCTTCTGGCTGCTGCCCACAGCTGGTGTGTGGACACCTTATCTTGCCTGGGAAACCCCAGCCCAGTGCCAGCCCACCTGAGATCAAACGATGTGAGTGGAAAATGTGAAATCTGCTTAAGGATGGAGGGGATGGGTGAGGAACACCCTTTCCTGGAAAGGGACACACCAGACCATTTTGGATTCTTTTGCTATATTGCACAGTTCCCTCTACAGGTCACAGCAAGAAACACTGGGCACCCTGGGGATGACTGATGTGGGAAAGAAATGCAAATTAAGGCAATAAAAGTTAGTGGCCAGCTGAGGAAGGGGCTTTGATTCTGGCTGGGAGGAGGTTTTCTCAGCTGTTTTTTGTGTTGGCTTTGAGAAATCCCTACCAAAGTTTTAGTTTTGATTTTAAGGTTCTTAATATCCCTTTTTTATAGATCAGATTGGATGCTGGTGATCTTACATCCCCAGGTATTACCTTAATATGGAAAATCATTGTTATGGCTAATAACTTTAATAATAACAATAATAATAATAATAGGAATCAGGAATCTCCTCTGAGGTTTTTGGCCATCATCATGGGACAAATAATAGGTGGCAACCAGTTAAATCCCTTTTTCACATATTTCCCTCCTGCAGGCAGACTCACACTTTCGGAGGAATCTGAAGGCTGCACCAGCAAAAGACCTGAGAAAACACAACACCATCACAGAGGTGTGAATCTTTCACCCTGGTGCTTGGCAGGGTGCTTGTGTTGCCACCTCAAGCTTCAGCAAAGGCTGTAAACTTGACTGATGACAGCAGCTGGCAAAATTCAGCCCACCCAAGGAAAGAAAGCACCTTTGGCAAGCAAGAGGTCAGCATGATGCAGGCATCTGGTTCTCCATGGCATCTCCCACTCCTGAAAATGCCAGCTTTGGTGGGCTGCAAACAGCCAGGGCTGCTCGTGGCATTGCCTTCCACCAAACTTTATCCTGGATGAGAAGAGATGTGTTCTCTGTCAGATAAACAGGTGTTTTATCTGACACCAACGCATGTATCAGACTTTTAGTTTGGGCAAGCTCCTTAAAGGACTTAGAATACACAGCTGTGCGTTTGCATGTGTTTTACTCCCAACCATGCCACAAGACAAGGCACACCCCTCCTTCAACTCAGCATCCCCCAGAAGAGCTCCCCTCAGAGAGCACGGATTTCTCAGGGTGACAATGCCCCTGGTACAGCTTTAAAAGCCTTCAGCATAATCAGAAATGTATTCTTTCCCCTCCCTCAATGGAAAATTACATTTAATCATGCTTTGTCTGAAAGCAGATGAAAACTGAAAAACACTTCTCCCAAAAAGCATCCCAAGCATCAGCAAACAGGAATTAGTTGTACTGCAGCATGAAGTATCTGGTTTCCCAGCTGTTTTGGCAAGTGAACAGACACTTAGTCAAAGAAGTACTCACCCCCTGAAAAAGAGGCTCAGTGGAAATTTTTGGAGCGCTGGTTTCCACCTCTCTGTCCCCTGGGCTGCTCCCTGGTGTACACAGTGGTGGGCTCACAGGGAGGTCTGTCCCCTTTGCCACTGTCCCCGTGGTGTGGCTGCTGGTAACCACACAGCAAAGCACTGGCAGCCTGCTCCCCCTCCAGACACAGACCTAGGGCTGGACACTCATTTTTTGTAGATAAATGACTGGTAGGTATAGGAAAAGGTATATATATATGTATATACCTTAGGAAAAGGTATAACACATAAAAGTGTCTCCTCCATGGAGTTAACAATCAAAAATACCACTATAAAGAAGTTCTACACCAGCTCTGTGTCCAGGCCAGTGTGTTCATGAGCCACCACAGCGCTCTTATCACCCACAAACTTTATCTACACATAGGTCCAGCTGCACTGTGTAACCTCCACCACAGCTGGCACTGGGTTGCACAGGTCAGTTATTTTTCTTGTGTGCAAAAACCCAGCCTGGTCCTTATCTGCACTTTGCTAAACCTCCTCCTAATCATAAAACCCCGGCAGCAGCCGGCCAAGCGCCGGCGGCAGCGCCCGGAGCCAGAGCTGCTGCTACAAAGGGCTCCTCTTTCTGCAAGAATGACCACAGCCTGTTTGGAGGAGCTGTGAATCCACACCACAAATAACCACAGCCATAGTGTGACTTTGAAAAGAAATCCATGAAGTGCGTTTCGCGATGGCATTTCTTTGATTGTTCTTAATTGCGTTTGACTCACCAGCGCGGACTCCAAATTAATGAGCTCTGCTGGTACCACGGAGCCTGGATTATAAACTCAGGCAGCAGCCAGAGCAGGCATGATAATGAGCCACACGACAGTGACACTTCTCCCCCTCGGCTCTCCCTTCTCTTCCCACCTCCCTCCTGACTTGCAGCAAGAGCAAGGCTGTCTGCTTGCCTTGCTGTGATGGATTTCAATTCCCCGGACCATCCACAGTATTTGTTTTTGGAAGACTAATGTTTTGGAGGAATTATTAAAGGAGGAAAACAGGCTGGCTCCCTCTTGCCTTGCACTTTGGTTTCTTAGCAGGGATTGTCCCCTGTGAATGTTTGCATTGCTCCTGGCACGCTGCAGCCCTTGCCCAGGATGGGACACAAGCAATTAAATGCAGTCAATAATGCCTATCCTGAACTTTAAAGCATACTTTATTCTTGCAGAGCAGGACAGCGTGATACACACTGATAATCCCTCACAGCTGTTGCACAGTCTTTCCTCTCTCTCTCTTTTTTTTTTTTTTTCCTGTTAAAATCTCATGCTGGACAACATCCTGTGCTTGCCAAGAGCAGAGCTGAGCCCTGGGTGCTGCTGGAGGCCGAGGAGTAGCCCTGAGGTCCCAAGCCCTGCACTTCCCATCACTGCTTGAAGCAACAGCTGATGATGATGTAGAAAGCTGTTTTGGTTTTTTTTTTTTTTTTGCAAATCCCTTTTCTTTTCTCCTGGAGCTCAGCGACAAAGGGGATTCTCACAGAGGAGACCTCAGCTGAAGCTCAGGAGAGGGAGATGAAGCTCATGTGAACTTCTGTGCTGGGGTTTTGATTTGTGCTCTGCACCAGGGAACCTTTTCTTTTCTCAGGACTGTACAGCCCTTGGGACAGGCCTGGTCTGCAGCCAGCAGCCTGGTTTGTAGCCAGCAGTCTGGCATGCAGCAGGAATAAAAGAGCAATTCCTGGAGCTCTCTTTCCAATTGCTTTCCCTTGAAGTTAGCCCTGCTGCCAGGACATTTTTTATTTTGGATGAGCCCTGTCTTTCAGATGAGCTTGTCATCCTTGTCCTTGAAGTTCCTAATCCCTGCCTTGTTTGAAGGGAAGCTGGAGCAGGATTGCATGCAAAGGAAACACCGTGGGTTTGGTTTTCCTTATTGTCTGAACCTTGTAAACAGGTTCCAGACACAAATAATGGTTTGTAAGTCACGTTCCTCTATCTCAGAGGAACCATTTCTATTCTGCAACCTTTTGCTGATGCAGCAAAATAAGAAAAACAGCCTGGAGGGGAGAAGCAAGTGTCCCAGGCTTCCCTTCCTAAACCCAGAGAAAGCTCAGAATGAGAACAGCTGCTCAGCAGAAGTCTCTCCAAACAAGAGTGGTTTAAATTAGTAGGATTCAGGCTAATTAAAAGACTATAAAGACATAATTAAAAGAACTGAGACCAAGCTATATTAAATTAGTCCACCAGCCACCTTCCAAGCCATTGCAGAAGGATGCAGATGCTCTTCACCAGCCCAGAGCAGTCTGTGCCCTGAATGTGCCGGACAGAGCAGGAGCTGCTGCTGGGGAGGACCTGCTGGGGAGATTCCCAGAGTGGTAGAAAGGGGATTTGCCCTGGGACAAGGCCAGTTAACCAGGAAGGTGACAGCGAGGTGGTTCCACCCCCAGGGTAATTTCCTCCTTCCATGTCAGAGCTCTCCCTGCACCCACAAGGGTGAAGTGCTACCGGTGGGAAATCCTCCATGAAAGCACCCTGCTGCTCACAAATGAGCTTTGAGGCACCAGGGCTCTGCCCACAGCTCCAGGCTGCCTCGGGATGGCTGCAAAGACAGTGGCATCCCGGTGGGAGTGTGGGGAATACAGCCAGAGGGGGCTGGGGGTGAGAAAAAGGGGGCAAGGAAGAGAAATTAAATCAGAGCGGGAAAGAGAGAGAAAAGGAGGAGACAGTGGCACACAAAGAAAGAGGGGGCAAGGAAAAAAAATTAAGAGTGGGAAAGAGGGAAAAAAGGAGGAGAGAGTGGCGCACAAAGAAAGAGGAAAAGGAGAGTAAGATAAAAAACGGAAAAAGGCAAGAAAGAAAGAAAGAAAGAAAATAAAAAAAGAAAAAGGAAGAGAAAGAGATAAAAAATAAAGAGAAAAATAAAAATAGAAAGAGAAAGAAAGAAAGAAAGAAAAAGAAAAAGAAAGAAAGAGAGAAAGAAAGAAAGAAAGAAAGAAAGAAAGAGAAAAAGAAAGAAAAGTAAAACTCAAAAAATAAAAATAAAAAAGGAAAGAAATAGAAATATAACAGGAAAGAAAAAGAAACAGAAAGGGAAAAGTAAAGGAAAATAGAAAGGGAAAGAAAGATAAAATGAAAAAGAAATTAAAAGAGAACAAGCAAAAGATAAAATTAAAAACAAAACCAAAATAAGAAAAGCAAGAGAGAAAGGGAAAGAAAGGGAGAAAAGGGAAGCAAATTAATTGAAAGAGGGAGGGAAGGAGACAGCAAAGGGCAGTGGGTTCTTCCAGCTGTTCAGGCACGGCACTGCCGCCCCTCCACAGCTGTGCCTTCCCTCTCTGTCCTGCTGGGCTCAGCCCTTCACGGCACATGGAGGGCCCCAGGTGCACGGGGACCATCTGCCATCAGCAGCCCCTTTGGCCCCAGGGACACTTTCTGGGGTCACCAGCATCCCCTTGCCCCCGGAGGAGGAGGCTCAGGTGAGATCAGGCACCTGCGAGGGGCCTGGCCTGGCCACAGGAGCTGCTGCACCAGATGAGGACAAACTGCAGGACACAAGGATATTAAAACTTCCTTTAGGCAGCAAAAGCCACAAGTGTGGTGCGGCAGATGTGGCCAGAGCTGACTTGGAGCCCCTGCTCACAGCTGCTGAAGAGGATCTCCAAAGCTGCAGCTGCTCGCACACCCGGCTCTGCAAAAACCTCCAAAGGCCTCTTTTCTTTGTGCTGTGTAAGACAAAAGTTGGGAGGTTTTCCATGAATCGAGAATTTTAAAAATGCTGTTCAGAGACAAAAGAGGCGCTCTTGATTTTTAGCACTGCTTGGAGAAAATCCCATTGAGAAATCAGGAAGCAAAATATATTGTGAAGTGTAAGGCTGCGCCACGCTGAAGAATTAAAAATGTTTCTTTGAAAGCAATAAGGATCAGGGTGGTTAGAGTTTCTGGGATGCTTCTTACAAGGGAAAGAAAGGAATTCCATAGATGTTTTACTATTTTAGTAAGTAACAAAAAAAAAAATTCAAAAAAGAAGAAAAAATTAGAAAATCAAAAGAAAAGGTGTAGGGCAAAACATGCACAGAATCCAGAATGGTTAAGAAAAAATATTTTTGCCTCACATGTTTTTGTCTCCCTGCTGAAGGCTGAAAGAAAAGGCTATACAAACCCACTGTGATCTGGAATATACATAACTTTGTAAAAAAATTAATAAAAAACTTTGTAGAAGTTGTAGAAGCCCTGTCCTTGGAATTCTTCAAGGCTAGGTTGGATCTGGCCCTGATCAACCTGGTTTAGTGGAAGGTGTCCCTTCCTGTGGCAGGGGGGTGAAACTGGATGATTTTTATATTTTCCACCAAACCATTCTATGATTCTGTGATTTTATGATTTGTGCCCCAGCCACCAAGACTGGGATGACACTGGTGTGACCTTGCCCCTCACCAGGAGGGATGTGTGGGCTCCAGTCCCTCAAGATCCCCCATGGTGTAGCTATTAAGAAAAGTCTTTGAGCCCATCTAACCCCCATCTGTCCTAAGAATAAAAACCTGGATAAAAGTGACAATATTGAGCTCATCTCTTACTAGCAGGTAGAGAATCCAGCATCACCCACCAGGAGAAGCTGCTTTTGGAGTTTGCACTCCATTGGACACCAGCAAATTCACCCTAGAAGACCAACTGAGGCAGAAAAAAAAGTAGTTTTCAGTGTCTGTTCTTCTCAGGGCACTATGAACTTATGAAAAAAATGAAAAGTGAAATGAGGACTTGGGTTCTGGGACCACTGAGAAGGGATGTGGTTGAATTTTCAAGGTATGCCCATGTGCTCTGATGGTAACTGGCATCCATTTGCTAATTTCAGTGGTTATTAGCTTGTTTTGTAATGAAATAATGGTTTCACTGATAGAAATATGTAACAGTATCCAAAAGATTTCATCAGAGGGGTTAAAAAATGAACTGTGTGTGAAAGCCATGCTGAGACCATGCCATCTTCTTAGTTGAGGTCAGCTGGAAGGTCAGCTTGGTGCCACCCCATGAGTCTCACAGCTGGCTGTATCACACCTCTGGGGGTGCAGCTGAACCCACACCCCATGGTGGGGCAGCAGGAGGATGTAGCTTCTGAACCTGACAGCTTCTTGTTTTGTCCATTGCTTCTAATTCTTCTATTATACAAGACAAGGAGCCATCAGTCATCCCTCAGGTATTCCCTGGACTTTTCTTGTATCTCTGTTTGACCATTTGTTTTCCAAACTGGAGCATCTCTCCTCCCAAGCCTTCAGTCACTCATGTTGTCTTGTATGAATCTTTTCCAAACATCTTATTTCCTCTGAGTGCTGCGGGACCAAAATGTCACAAACTATGGACAACAACATCCTAAGCTCCCTTAGAACCTGAATCATCCACTGAGTCAATGTGGATGCGCCAGAGACATTTGTAGCAGCACAATGACATTTTCTGCTCTGTTCTCCACTTTTTCACAATTCCCGGAGTCTGATTTGATTCACAGTGACAGAGATTGTGGCTTGATGCAAACGTCCTGGAAGGTGCCCCATAGTGTGTCCTGAGAAGGCTCAGGGCATGGATCTGTGCCCTTTTCCAGCACCAGCTGGGCCAGCTGAGATGACTTTACCCAGCCCCCTTTCACTGGCTGCTTTCATCCCTCTGGTAGCTCTGCTGCTCACGCAATGGACCCCTGGTTCATGTTTGGCTTAAATTCTTTTAAAGCATCAGGTCTTTGCTAACCCATATTTGTAAGCAGGAACAGAAAGAAGTTGCCAGCAGCAGCAACAGAGGGTGATCCACACCTTGTGTCGCTGCTGTCTGAGCTGGAGCTCAGCAGACAGAGCAGTGAGGAAGCTGCTTGGAGGCTGGAAGCAAAGTCTGGTGTCTGTAAGGAGCTTGTGAACCAGGACAAGCAGCAGGACCATGGCAGTGTCCCCAGGACCTGCTGTCTTCCCAGAGTTTCACCTTCATCATCAAGGTACGGGTGAATCCCATTCCCAGTTTGATCAAGATGCACAAGTCCCCAGCTACAGATGGGCCAGGAGCATGAGCTGAAATTCCCCAAAACAAAAACCAACCGGTGACTTGAAAGGAAGGCCCACCTGTCCTGCCCTCCCTGGCTCTGTCTGAGAGCAGAGGCACCGGTGCTCTCTCGAAGAAGCTGCACTTGTGATATTTCTGACCCAGCTGGAAGAAGGATGAACCATAAATCTCACTTGACAGCTTAATCTCATTATATTTCCCAGCTCGATTTCCAGGCCAGAGGGGTTTGGCTTAGCTTCAGAGAAGCATCTGAACCCTCAGAAGCTGCTCCAAACCCAAGCCCTAAATCTTTCAATGGTCACCCATCCATGGGACTGGTGTCCCCTTGTCACTAGCTGTGCACTGCTGTGGTGGACTAAGACACAGCACGTGTCATCACAGAGATGCTCATCAATACCAACCCTCCATAAAGGTATTTCAAGGCACCAACTGAAGGCCATAAAAAAGCATGAACTCACTGTTGCTAAAAGGCCAAGAAGCAACTAATCTCTTTGAGACTCTGCTGGGGATGAGCAGATGAATAGACCACCAGCCATCATCAGAGACACCCCTCAAATGCCAGCTGGAAAGGACATGTCCTTGATGGATATCTGCTGGGGTTCCAAGCAGATCACAGAAGGCCTGTGCAGTGAAAGCAAGTGGCAGCAGGAAATTATGATTGCTTATAAATTCCTGAGTCTGTGCTGAAGGGAGATGGAGACCACCGCTGCAGAGCCAGGGCAGGGCTGGCTTTGCATGTGTCTCTGTCCTGGTGGTCTGAAGAACAAAGAAGGAGCCAGGAGGGCAAGCAGACCTTGGGAACAGAGGGAGGCTGCAGCTGTAAAGATGAGCCAAGCTGTCTCTCTCAGCCTGGGAACCGGGGAAAAGAGCTGGGTGGGCAGTGCTGGTTTCACTTCTCAGCACTTTGTGCAGACGCTGCCTTGGTGTTATGGTTCACGTGGGATTGCAGCAACCCCCTCTCAGCAAGGAACAGGCTCCAAAACTTCCTGCAAAAGCTCGGGCTGTGTTCTGCCATAATTTTTGCCAGAGATTTGCCTTTCATCTCTTTGGGATGCAGCAGCAGGAGCAGGGCAGGAAGCTCCCACCACCTCTGGAGAAATTGACCCTTGATCCCAAACAACGCGCAGGTCAGGGAGGGATTCATCCTCTTTGGTTTGCATTTCTCTGACTTTAGGAGCTGTGCTTCAGCACACAGTGGTGATCCCAGAGCCAGCTGGCTGAATTCTGTATCCAGACTGCACAGACCAGCAGAGCCTGGGCAGGGACCAGGCTTCAGACACGCACCACTTGCCTGACAGAAGGGCCAGCTGGCTCATCCCAGCCCAGCCAGGCAGCCCCTACGTAGCCCATGTGATGGACCAGCTAATGCAGCACTGCTGCCACAGCTTTGTCCCCTCAGAAGCATCATCCTGGACAGGGCATCCTCTCTGTGTCCAGCCAGACCCCCAGCCAAACCCCAAACAGCTGCAGCTCTGGAGCTGATCACTGTGAGGCTGCCAGTCCCAGACACCCAAAAGAGGATTTCATGCTGAGGGAAGGTTTTGGAGGTTTTTCCTGAGTAAGAACAGCTCTGAGCTCAACAAACTGTTTTGTGAGTCGTGCAAGAGAGCTGAGCTGCCTTAACGACACAACTGATTTTTCTTCTAATACAGAATGGTTTGGGTTGGAAGGGACCCTAAAGCTCATCTATTTCCACCCCCCTGCCATGGGCAAGGACACCTCTCACTAGATCAGGATGCTCAGTGCCCCGTCCAGCCTGGCCTTGAACACTGACAGGGACAGGGGAAAAGTCCTGTACATGCACTCATCTTCTCTGGTCCCACCAGCATCTGGACGGCTCCTTTGTGCTCCAAGAAGAGAAATCTCAGCTCTCAAACTTATAAATCAAATGTAAACATTACTGCCAAGCACTTCCCATATATCATCCTCTGGGGTTTTGTGGCAGGGTTTCCTTATTTCCTCTTCATATTCCAGTCATTATTGGCTTTTTTGGGCACTTTTGGGCTTTTCTTTTCTGGGCTGATTTGTGTAACGCTTTGGTTTCCCAGGGCAGCTGCTTTGTAACAGGGGTCTTTGGGGGATGTGGGGAACATGATGAGAGTCTTATATATATTTTTCACCAGTGTGCCTCCCTTGAGTACACTTTGTACCACATAAACCCAGCTCTCAAATTATGAACTCTACAAAGCTAAGCTCATTGAAGTACCCAGAAATGAGTGGTGAGCTTTATCCACCAACGACATTAAACATGCTGCATTTAGTCATTTCACTCACTGGAAATATCTCATCAGTCTGTAACGCAGATCCACTTAAATCAACCCTTGAACTGAAGTTCAGGAGAGCAACATCTAGGAAAACAAAGGGAAGGAATTCCCACTTGTAACATGAGCAGCTGCTACGGGCTTCCAAGATAAATGAGCACTCCATAATACAAGAGGCATGATGGGTCTCTGATGTCAAAATGTTGTCAGGGGAGAGCAACCTGTGAAAGGATTTCTTTCCTTTTGTTAAAAAAGCCATCAAGTAGCTTTATTAGTATAAAAATTCAAGGTCACCAGAGCATGAGTTTTTGCCCTTTACCTATTTTGTCTGATTCCTAGAGGCCACGGCTGCGGTTTTCACGCTGCAGCAGTGCACAGGTGTGTTTTGTGAGCTGTGGGCAGCAGAGATTTGCATTTCATTTCCATGTCTGCCAGTGCATGGATGTTTTCCTGAATGAAGATGAAGCAGGGCAGGAGGTCCCTTGGCTTATGGCACAAATCCAAGCAGGCATGGGGATCTCCATCCTAGCAGAGACCCCGCTGCACCCAGGGCAGTGCTGCACAGGGACCACAGGGATGGTGGCAGAAGATATCATTCTCCTTTTCTTAATGTTTAATGTCTGCCTCAGCGGTGGGGTGAGCCAAGGGCTTCTCCTGAAACACACTTGGGGTTTTGGGAGATGCAGCTGGGTCTCTGAGCAGCTCAGGAGCCATGGGGACAGTGGGGGCAGTGGGGACAGTGGGAGCAGGAGTGACAGTGGGGACGGGGAGAAGTGGGAGCAGTGGGAGAAGTGGGAGCACTGGGGACAGTGGGGACAGGGGGAGCAGTGGGAACACTGGGAACAGTGGGAGCAGTAGGGGCAGTGGGGACAGTGGGAACATTGGGAACAGTGGGAGCAGTGGTGGCAGGGGGAGCAGCGTGCTGTCTGCCCTGCTGGGGTCAGCAGGGACATGCCAGAGCTGCAGCTTCACAAACACGGAGCTGCCAAGTGTGACACTCCAGCCGTGGGGTGCCGGGCACGGCGGGTCCCCCCTGACCAGCTGTGCCTCACACAGCCGGGGGTGCCAGCCAGGACCTCGCTGCTGCCTCGGGAATGTGCCCCCAGCCCGGCTCCCAGCGCAGACACCGCTCCTCACCTGCTGTGGGAGACAGGGACAAACACCGGGATGGGTGACAGGGGAGTGGCACTAAGGGTGGGACTCGCCTGACACTCTGGGAATGTGTGTCTGCTCCTCAGCGGGTCACCTCCAGTGATGAGCCCATCAATCTCTTAAAATAAATAGCAATAATAAATAAAAGCAAACCCATTAAATTTTTCTTTGGCTGTTTTTCTTCCATCAGCAGATGCGTTCCCAGCCATGAAAGGCTCTGCTCAGCTCTGCCCCTAAACCAGCCAGCGAGGGAAGAATTGCTGTTGACACTGGCTGTGTTGTAATTGGCCTTTAGGGCTGACCCCTTTAATTAGATTAACAGGGGCTGGTTCATTCGCTCTGGGGGCAGAGTTGGTCAGGGACCCTCCAGGGCCCACTCCCTCTGCCAGGGCTTCCTCTGAGCTTCTCCCTGCAATCCCACAGCTCCTGCTGCCACTGTTCCCAGGGTCCTCTCCTATGCACCCTCAGAGATGCAGGGACAAAGTGGGGAATGGTGTGAGATCTAGGCTTGTGTTTCTCCCCCCACCATTTACAATTTCCAGGCTAAAGTAAGCTGAGGAGGTTAAAAGCAGTTTAGAAACAGTACAGGAAGAGAATAGGGATGGTGAAGAAGGGCAAGGAGGAGGAGAAGCCCTCCCTGTTCTCCCTCTGCCAGAGGAAATAATTTAGTGTTAAGTGTCACCTCAAAGAGTTAAATCAACCACAGTACATTGCAAAAAGGCATTTTAGCCATTTCCATAGATAATGGTTAGGTCATGTCAAGATGCTGGCTTTCACGATGCTATCAAGCCATCCATAATTTAATGTTTAAAATGCAACCTTAGCAATACAATTAATACTGTTTTATTAGCCCACAGAGGCTTCATGTAACTACTTAGAGCCATATAACACCAGCCCATCTCACAGCCCCATATAAATTCCTCTGGTAAGATAAACTTTTAGGTCTGCAGTTGCAGACACTGAAAATCTGCAGAGGCAGCAGAAAGTAAATGGCTTTCCTGTTTGATAGAGTATCACTTTGGAGGAATGCACCTCTGCCTTCTCTGCAGAGAAAAGAGCTGGTGCCAAGACCTTGGGGAGGAGGCAAGTACAGGACATACCTTGGGAATGGTCCTAAATCATCTCTTTCTGTTTCTCACTGTCCCTCTCCCTGGGTATCTCTGTCTCCTTCACACCCACATGGACGTGCACAAGCACACAGCCACTCCAACATGGAACAGGACTATTTGTGCGTCTTGCACAGATGTTTTTTTTGTTTGTTTCCAAACAAAACCCCTCCTGCCTGCCTGCTGATGGGCTTCTGGCACTGAGGTATCCCAAACCAGCTGTTCTGCACCCCCAGCCTGCCCATCCTGGACCCCAGCAGATTTCCTGTCATGTGAGTCAAATTTAGGCTCCTGCAGCTTGCGTGTCTCCACCTGAGCCAGCCACTCCTGCTCCCCTGAGAGGCAGTGCAAGGTGGGAAGCATTTAGAGTTTGGTCCATTTGCCTCACTGCAGACACCTCCTTTGGGATGAGCTGAATCACTGGCCAAGTGCCTACTGAGGAGCAATAAAGTAGCCTGAGATGCAAATATTTTCCTAAATGCAGCTGGATCTCACTCTCAAAATCCATTTCTGTTATTTGAGATACTGTGGAGCTCATGCATGCAGGGACGTTTGATGTCCTCAGCAAGGGCCACCCAGCCAGAGGGGTGGCACAAAGTGCTCTGGGTCACAGGGAGCATGAAACTTGCTCTTTCTGACTTGTGCCACACCACCCTTCTCTGATTCCTGCATGTGCCTCTTCCCTGGGGTGAGATTGTTCTTTCTGGGACCTGAGAGTGCAAGATCCTGCACAGGGAGGGAACCAGCAGTGCTTGCCTGGTGCAAAACCCCTCCAGAGACCATGGCAGATGTGCAAAACCCCTCCAGAGTGTCACTCTAGGACACAAAATAGAACAACACGGACACTGGAATTTCCAAGGTAAAAAGAAGGGAAGTTTAATTCTGACTCCAACAATTATAGATTTCTAAAAGTGGCAGTGGATTGGAGGGTGAAAGTGTCACCTCTCCAATGACACTGCACAAACCAACAGTCCATCAAATTTCTCCTCCTCCAGAGAAGAATGCAAAACAATTAATTATTTACATAAAGTCTGTGAGAAAGTTCGTTACGAGAATGTAAACATCAGAAGGCTTAGAAGAACTCAAAAGAACAGGGAAACACCAGAGAGCATGGCAGATGGAGGCTGTAGGAGCTGCTGAGGTGCTGGCCAGTACAGTCCTTTTCATGGCTGACTTTCAGTCAGTTGTGACCCTAAACAGTCTCTGGGATTGCCCTGGCTTGGTGTCTCAGTGTAACTCAGCCCAAGGCTTGCCCATCAAAGTGCAAAGGCTTAGATTGGACCTGGTTCTCCTGCTGAACACGTGCCCACAGAGCTGCTCACCTGGGGACACCAGCACAGAGCCGGTTAGGCACACTAGCATGGAGCCAGGCCAGACTAATTGTGCTCTGCTTTCCCTGGGCCCACTGAGCCTCCCTTTGGCTTGTGTGAGCTGTGGCCATTCCACTTCCACGGGCAAGAAGAGACCTCAGTGGCATCTGCTCAAGCCAGGTTTTCCCACATCCAGCACAATTCAATCCTCACGTGGGAATGAGGAGCAGCAGGTGCCCTGTGCCCCAAAAGCCACCCCTGCCCCAAGGCTCTTCAAAACCAATACATAAAGACGAAAAAAGGAGAAGTGTTGGCAGACTGGTATGAGCAATATAGAGAGGAGGTGGCTGATCCAGACTTAGAGATGCTGTGGCAAAGGTGAGGTTTTGTGGCTCTCAGACGTGTGCCCACTGAAGCCACCCTATTCTTGTGCTCATCCACTGCAGGGTGTATCTCAGGGATTGCTTGTCTATTCCATCAGCAGAATAATAAGCCACTCCTGGCACTGTCATCTCCTTGAGTTTAGTATTTTGTATATTTTTCTCCCTTAAAACCCTGTCTTCTCTAAATAGGTTCATCTCTGCTTTTATGTTGGAAATAATTTTTGTGTTTGTCGGGTTGTGAAGAGGAGTCAGAGTCTGGGAACTTTAAAGAGGTACAAATTCATAAGGTAAATAAGGATTCTTCCTTTCTCCATCACATCTGCATTAAGGTTTTATTAAATGTCAAGGTCCTACAGTGACCTCAGGGCTTGCAGGGAGACAATTCTGAATTCAGGGTCTCATCTCCTTTGTCTTCCACACACCCTGACATCCAAAGATACAGGAATAAAGAGAAGAATTCACTCAAATTTTTTTTGCAATTAATGTAGAGGCACTATTAAAAAGTAATCGGGCACCCTGCCCCCAAATTTCCTCAGGTTAGGGCCAGCCTTTCTGATTATTCCAGCCTACACTTCCTGTGCATTTTAATTATTTTACGCACACTAACGCAAACACACAGAATGAAGATAGACCAGGCATCCCAAATCAGTTTAATGAATGTCCTCATCTGAGAGGATTCTCTTTCATAATGACTGAGAGGGATGAGAAATATAACTCTCTAGCCTAACTCCCCAAGAAGCAGCAGGGCCCCAAAGATATGAAAAAAAAAAGGCAAAAAAAAAAAAACCCACCAAAAAAACGGAGCAATTCATCAGAAGCAGCAGGAGAGAAAAGCTAATTAGAGCTGGAGACATAAAGAATGAAAAGCTGAGCATGGAGGGCACTTTAGGGAGAAAAAGGAGGGGAGCTCGAAGAGGCACAAGCCTTAATCTGTTGTGTGATCTGTAGGACTCACTAAACACCTGTGAGAAGGAGAGAGCTTGTGCCTCCCACATGCTGGCAGAAAATAATGGCTCTGGGGGAAACGCACCTTTCACACTTACAGGTTTTGTTCCTGGAAGAAACCTTCTGTCTCTGCCCTTGCTTCATCTTCCCTTTCTTTTTCCTGCCTACAAGCAGGCACTGTCCGTGGCTGCCCCGATTTGCAGGGATGCTGGTGTGAGTGCTTCCCCTCCATCTCCTCCTCTTCCCCACTGGCTCTGCCCCCTCTCAGCACCACCATCACCTTCCTCACTGCAGCAGGGAGGTGAGTTGGGTCAGGCTGGGCACAATGCTGGGCATCCCCTGCACCCTCCAAGGACAGGGCGAGCCACCAGGACCTGCTGTGCTGGCTTCAGGATCCATCCCTCACCCAGGGCAATGGTAGGAAAACATCCCTGCACTCTCTACGGGGTTGACCCTGCTCAGTGTTGAAATCAGGGCATGGAGAGACAAAGCAAAACATAAACCAGCCCGTGCTAACCCAGCAGTCACGGTGCTGCCCCTGCAAGGAGCAGCAAAGCTCCAGCGCCCTTTGAGCTGCTGTGCAAACAACCAAGCAGGTCCTGCCCCGGAGCACTCCCAGCCTGAAAAGCCAAAGGAGGGAGGGTGATAATCCTTTTCTCCTCGTGTCTCCAAACACAGGCTTTAGGCAGTTCTGTTGCACAGAAATCTGAGGGCTCGTGTAGAGGGGGTCAGCATCCACTCCTCTGCCCATGGGCAGCATGGATGTGGTTTGTTGGGATGGTTCCAATCACCCTGTGCTGTAGTTTATCAAATTATTCTTTTTCCATGTCTGCTTTAAGCCTGTGGAGCCTTTGAACACCAGAGCAGTAAATAATGGAGAGCAGTGGACAGTGCAAGCATATTTCCAGGTCTTTAAAGCAGTTAATGCAGATGTGGGTTCAGACCTTCATGAGCTAAAGCTGCCTGCATGTGTCTGGTGTCAGCAGGTCTCACTCCTCACCAGGCAGCAGAACCCCCTCCTCTGGGGCAGGTGCAGACTCACAAGGGTGAGCCTGCTGTTCACAAAAAAAACCATCACTCCTTCTTCCTCACCTATCAGGGGGCAGCAATGTTTCCCCAGAGGCATTTGCTCCAATATGAAAACAATTCCCAAAAATCAAGAGTGAGGGTTGGATTTCCATGAGCAGCCAGGACTGCCAACTCCTGGGCATTCCTCTGCTCTTGGTGCTCTTGTCATTTACTTGGCTCTCTGCAATGTCAGATCAGTGGGACAGGAGCAAGACAGCTGAGCTGGGTGCCTCTCTTCTTCCTTGTCCCTCTTTAACCTGCAGAGGTGTCAGGTGAAATCTCCTCTTAGAGAAAGTTGTCCTGAAATGCTCCTGCATGTGAGGCACAGAGGAACATGCACTTGGTGTGAAGCAGGGGCCCAGCTTTGCAGGGACAGGGCTGGGATATTAGAAGGGCTTAGAAACAGGACTCCTGCAGCAGAAATCCTCTCTGCATTTTCCCTATCAGCAGAGTGTTCCAGATTCGGGTGTTGGCTGCACGAATCCTGGGCTAGCAGAGGGCAATGGATTACTAGCAAACAAGGGAAAAGCAAGCAGAAACCTTTGGCAGTGGCCAGCTGGTCATTTAGCATGAACCAGTTTTGATTTATCAATATAAATCAGTGCAGAGGTTATTTCTTGCCGTAGAGGAAATAAGAGTTTTTGTAGGATATATTTAAGGGAAGACAGACTTTGCCTCTCCCACTGCTGTGAGACTACCTACATTTCTTGTGCCAATTGCCTGTGTCCCACTGTTCAGTGAGAGGAGGATTTCAGGCAGAGAGTTTGATTCTCTTGTACTTCAACTCAGATAAAATCAATTGCATGGGAAATATCCATGCAAGAGGAAAGTGTTCCTCAGTGCAGGCTTTAAACCCTGTGTTGGTTTCTTTGCCTCACTTTGTTCTGAACCCACAGCTGTGGATTTTCAGATTTTTCACTGTGAATCCACATCAAAGTGGTGTCCAGTCCTTTCTAGGAGGGACTTCATTTCTCAGTGTCCAATCTCTTTTAACACATGTTTTAACATTAATAGAAGCACATTAAGTGGCATTAGGAAGTGGAGCAGGGGAACTGCCCTACCAGATCATATAACTAATTGCTTTGCTGCTGGTTCTGCGCTTCCTATTCCTGTGACATTCCTTTGAAGTCAGAGTGGGATGCTCTGACATATCTGGTACATCAGGGAGCACTGAAAGGTTACTGCTTCCTAACTAAATAAGAACAGAGGAATGGTTAATTCCCTTTGTCTGGTATCCATCACACAGCAAGGTCAGTGTCACACGTTGGGGAGGATGCTAAAGAGGACACATGTTGGGAATTGCTAGCTACAGGATGCTGTATATCCTCTCAAAACCCCTGGAGTAGAAACGGTGATGGAAAAAAAATAAATAAATTTTAAAAAGCCTAAGTGGACTTGCTGTCATTCTAGGGACATGGTTGAGAATGCTTGATGGGACAAGTACATATGGACTTGCAGGTGCAGATTGGCCGTGCTTTGCATAGGATCCTGCCGAGTGCTTGCTGGATAGTTTGTTTGATGCAAGTAGATTTTTCACTTTGCACCAGCCATCTGTCTCCACGGCTGTACTGAAGCATCCCACAGACAGCGTGCCACAGAGCTGCAGCACAGTCTTGTCACAGTCATGCTGCTGAAAAACCTCTCCTAACATCTCCTTTGATAGATTTTCACTTCCCTCTCCACCTCGTGCATGAGAACACAGCACAAACAGACCGAAAAATGCTTTACACAGGGGAACAGTAGCTGAAACAAAGTATTGGGCTAATTTATCTTGGGTTTAGGCGGGTTTTACAATCCATAGGATACATCCTGATGTCATGGAAAAGCAGCTATCAGGACAAAATGACATTTTTTCAGCTATACCTAGCCTCTGGTACTCCCTACACACCTAAAACTCATGTCCCCAAGCACATTATCATATAGACTGTCTATTTAAAATGCCACCCCTGAGCAGAACAACTTTTGGAGGAATTCCAAAAGGTTCAGGCACTTGGTTCAAGTCTGAGTGGGTGTTGTGTGGTCTGGCTGTGCACTTGCAGTCAGGCTGGGCTCTTACACATCCTGCTTTTAGCTGGCTTGGAGATGCCCCAGAAATGACAGAGACACTCAGCTCTGCTGACTGAAGCCCACAGCTCCCCACCACAACGTGGATGTAGCCACGGGGAAGCACATGATGGGAGCCAGATGAAGCAAAATCAGCACCAAAAGGACCTAATCACTGATTAGAAAGAGGCATGGTGCATTCTTCACCACCTAGCCATTAAATTAGGATCAGTTGTCCTGCCAGGAGCAGGGGCCCATTCAGCTGCCAGCTATTGGCACTGATGCAGCCTCTGGCCTCCTGTGTGTAAGAGATCAAACACGACTGCTGCAACTGTCCTTTTGGATCCACTTCCCTGCTGTGCAGCTGGCACTGAGTTGTTTGGGAATGAGCCTCAGTCAGATTTTTGTGACAGTTGTTCTTTTTTTTCTCCTGTTCTCTAGAAAAAGTTCTTGCTGCGTGTTTATCCTCCTGGCTCATACTGGGAGCAGCTGGGGTGACACGGGGAAGGTTGGTGGAGTTCCTCTCAAAGCACAAAACCTCTTTTCCAGGATCCTTAAGGTCTCTGTGGTTGAAAACAGACCTCTTGAGTTCAAAGAGAGTGCTTCCCACATAACAGCAAGTTCTCAACAGAAATTAGTAATTTTCCTCCCCAGTCAAAAAAAAAAAAAAACAAAGCCAAAAGAAAAAAAAGCACCATAAGATCCCACCTCTGCAGCTTGGTGGGAATGTCTCACCATTTTTTATCCTGGCTGGTGGAGCAGCAAAGTTCCAGTGTGGGGAAAAGAGCCTGAAACCCAGCCATGTGCTCTGGGAATGCACAAGACACAGAGAGGAAGATGAGCACAGAGCCAGTGGGCAGCAGAAAATGAAACTGCCTGGCTGCACAGTGTAGCTGGAGCAGGGCCAAGAAGCCACCCACGCATGGCAGGCACTCCCCTTCCCATTCCCGTGTCAAGGTGAGGGATGTGCCAGGCTGGGATCCATTAGGTTCCTTCCCAAGGGGCACTGAACCACATCAGTGCCACCATTGGGGTCCCTGCCACCACACAGGGAGGATGCTGGCGTGGAGGATGCCCAGCATCACACAGCAGCTTTGCAGGACAGCTGCATAAGCTTCAGGAAGTGTGAAGTGATACTTGCCCAGGACAGCAATTCCAGATGTCCAGGGTGTCTTAGAGCAAAGCTTTAGCTGGGATCCTCTCCTGGCTGCAGTGAGGAGAAGGGATGGGGTAAGTCATGGAGTTCAAATGTCTTTGGTTTAAATGTGCAGAGCTCCACTGAATTCAATTAGTTTTGGATTATGTCTGTCCCCAGAAGAGTCTGTGTCTGTGACAGGACTGAACCCTTCCCAAAATGAGGCTTTAGCAGCTCTAGTGACAGGTGAGGCAAGACTTGTGCATTAAGCATGCACACACACAGAGATGTACACTCATACACAACATTTATGTTAGGATTCACCAACATCCTTTTGGAATGGGGATCAAAATACTACAGTTTCATTGAAATTACTCTAAAAGGGTATATGCAGTTTATTAGAGTTTGATATCCCTTCTGTGGGATTTGAAGCACCTTGTGAGCCTTGGGAGATTCACATCCTGAATATGGCATTCAGTAACTTGGTTTGAAAATTCTATAGTAAGGTTGCTAATCCCAAATAAATCTGGTATGTCTTTTCCTTAACCACATAGAAGGAATCATTGATAGAGTCCCCAATGAATCACATGCAACCTGAATTTTTTAATACTCCTGTCGATGCGCACATCGATCCCTTCCCTTCTAGGCAGTGGAGCTGGTATTGCCTTGCATACCACCACATTTCTCAGGCTGGCTTTCACACCACAGAAATACTGTTTCTCATTTCCCACTAGACACTTTGGAGTCCAAAACCTCTCCCGCAGCCTGATCCTGCCGAGGGCTGCAGGGGGGCTGGGGCAGCCCGGCATCCTGCAGGATTTGATGAGGAGATGCCGTGTGAGAGCCGAGTGCCAGAGCAGGGGAGATGTGCTGACCTGATTCTCCACCCTGATTTGCATGTGCAGTGTTAAGGGAAAACGCTGTATCCTATTAAATTAACAAACTAGCACATTCCATCAGCTGGTTCTCATGCCCTCCAGGCATCCTCTGGAGGTTTCCTCGACATGCCAATGAAACATTCAAACTACAAGACAGCCCAGTCACTTCCCATCCATTTTTTATGGTACCATGGAAACAAAGAGCGCCTGGCAATTCCGTCTTTAAGCTTTCAATAAATCACAACTGTAAGAGGTACGTGCCTTCAATGCCCCTGTGTTTCACTTGGCTCCCCTGGGCTAAGCAGCCTTCTGCCCCCTTTGCCATCTATTCTCTACCCCCTGTGGCCTCTGCTCCCCAAATAGCCCAAAGGGGTTGGGAGCAGACTGGCTCCTTTCAGGCTTTGTGTTTGCAGACATTGGAAGGAGTCCTGTACATGTGCTGGGATGATGTGAAGCCAGAGCCTTAGAGGCAAAGAAAGTTTTGCAACAGCTTTTCCAGCCAGAGAGGAGACTGAGGGCCACGGGACAGACTCAGAGACTCCACTGCTGCAAGAGTCACCTTTTGTCCTGCCACTGGGAACGCTCCCCCAGCCATTTCTGGGCTTTGATGTGTCCATCAGAGCAGATTTTCCCTTTTTTGAATCTTACAGCCACTCTCACTCTCAGTCAACGTCTGCTTGCATGCCTGTGTGCAACCTTTTCTCTGCTCTTCAAACATCACCCTCCTGCAGAGGTCAGGGATGTGACGAGTCCCCTGAGGTTGTATTTGTTGTAGGTACTGGCGTGTAAGCAGTCATGGCATCTGTCCTGGAGGAGAATGATCTCCTCGGCTTTCCATTCCACACACCACAGCAGGGAGCAGTTGAACAATTCCTCCTCAGGTCCCAGGAGTCAACGCTTGTGTGCTCAGCCCAGCTAAAGTCTGATCCCTCTTTATTTCAGAGATTCATTACCTGGGTTGTCCCTGAGATACTCACAAGAAAAGTTTCCAGTGGAAGACTCATAAAAAGGAAAGAGAGAAGAAAAAGGAAAGCCAGAGCTGTGCTTTTTCTGTCCCTCCTGTCATTGCAGGAGAGCTGAAACAAGCTGAAACCAACAGCTCCTGGCACCCAGTGGGGCAGAAAACCCCCTCAAGCCATATTTGAGATCACTGCCTGATGGATAAGTCAGTTGTGTGGCAGGTTCCCAATTGCAACTGCAGCATCTGAAAGTCAGAGTTGGCCCAGGTTTTTCCAAGGGAGGAAGGTGGAAGTGGTTTCACCAATACCTGCTGCAGCTGAGCAGCACATCTTGGTGAAACTTTAGCACTGGTGTCTGCTGCAGATGTCTGTGTGTGCACATTCATGTTGTGGAGTTTATCTTGGTGTATATTAATTCCCCAATTTTTAGTGGTGTTAAGGGTGAGGGTCTCAGCTTGAGCCATCAGTAAGGGATGAATGGGACCTTCCATTGGAAGCCAAGTCTGCCAGACAGCATTCCTAAAGTGTGTCTGCATGCAGAGGTGCTCAGCTTGACAGCCTGGCTACTGCCCAGTGCTGGTCAGCTCTCACCTGATGGAAATTGCTGAGAATCTGGAGCAGTCAAAGGCAGAAAAAACCCTCAAAACCAAAACAGCCCAAATCAACCCGAACATCCCTTTGATTTCAGAAGGATTTAGATCAGGGCCTTCATTGATCCTTCACTCCTCAGTGTCCTGAGGGTGAAAGTGCATCTCAAAAAAACCAAAACAGGCAAGGGAAGGGAGTGGATGTTGTGCCAGGCTGTGCTGGCTCTGCTTGCATTAGGGGCAGTAACATTGGCAGAGAACAAGGGGTCAAAATGAACATTAAATTAAGAAGCTGCTGAAGCAGTGAACAGGGAACCATTTGCAGCAGCTCTGGCTGTGGTGATCCCACCAAATAAAACATCTCCAAGCTGTGGGTCTCATGTCCCCAAGCTGCAATCCCACCAGCTCCAATGGATGAATCCTATGGCACCAAGGCTGGAATGTTGGGTGGCTCTGCATTAACCCTTTTGCTCCTAAAAGCTGCCTTCTCATTTCTTTCCTGATGGCTTAAATTAATGTCCCATTAAGTTGCTTTCATCTATAAATTGTCAGAATCTGCCTGGACTCCCCTGGCAATGTAGGATTTGTGCCTTTGCCAGACAAGGCTGGCACATGCAACAGCCGTGAGCTGCTCACGGGCACTGAATTCATTAAATATGAATGGCCTCAGCTCCTCTCCAACAGCTAATAATAAAAGGGACCATTTAAGTTTATTCTGTCTCAAGTGAAGAGGTTTAGACTCATTGGGAAGCTCTTCAGTGGTGTTTCTTAAATGTTGAAGTCCTGTCTTCCAGCAAGAATCTGCACCACTTGTAAAGTTAAAACACTGCAAGGCAGGTAGTGTGGTGGGGCTGCTCCCAACTTTCCCTTGGCGAGCATAGCCAGGCTCCTTCTCCAAGCAGGGGACACAGGGCTTGGGGACAGCCTGTCCCACCACAGCCAGCTTACTCTGCTCCCACACATGGCCACTGGCAAGTCTGTAGCTATTTCTAATTGTCTCACTCCTCATCTTGAGCAAAATGGACTTTTCCAATGAAAAATGTTCACATACAACAAAAAAATAGTTTGTTTTTCATTAATTTGGAGAACGGCTTGCAATAGTGAGTTGGGTTGCTTGAAATTTTAGTTTGCTGCTGTTCGAGGAGAAAGTAAACTTTCTATTCACGATACCTGAGGAAAAAGAACTCCAAAAATCAGTTGTTAAACATCTCTGTATTGGAGATGCCAAGGAGTTTGAGCAAGGGGTTGTGAAGCAGCAAAGCCAGGCTCCATCACACCACAAATCCACCCTGAGTGCTGCTCACCAGCCTGCTCCACTCACCCTGTGCTGGCAGCTTCTCCGCTGCCAAAAAGGTCTGCTTGCTTTGGCACACATTCGATAAATGTTCTCCTAATTCCAAGAGCTGGGCAGGAATGGACCATTCCAGGGCATTAAATTGCCTGTGCACCCCCACAGCCCCCTGTGAGCCTCCTTGCAGCCGAGCCAAGAGCAGGATGTGACCCCGTGCACTTGCTCGCGGTCCGTGGCTACTGGAGGGGTTATTTCAAGGCTCCCCTTCACCGGCTTCAGATTCCTCTTCCCCTTTTGTACTTTCAAAAGAAAACATCTGTGAAGGGCTCGTCACAACAAACCCCTGCCAGTGTCTGATCTCTTACGATAACATGCTCTAATGAGGTTATAGCTCTCCTGTCTCGCAAGTGTTTCGGGGCTGCTCAGGCTGAATGAGGCGGGAGGTAATTAGAGTGACATGCTTTCGTGCTCAGAGAGAATAAAGTAACACGAATTTCCTGAATGGGCAAGAGCAGTTTGGCCTCAGCTGAGGGAAATAAGCAGGCAGTGATCTAATTCACTTTACTGTTAATAGATTGTTATCTGCGGAGCCCTAGTGCAAACATGATAAGCTGTAAAGAAATACAGATGAAAGCCAGAGCTCCAAGGGTTGCAGGGATGAACATTCAGCCCAACGCTGGGCTCCTTGGCCTCAGCCCAGCTCCACTTTCTGCTCATCCTGGAGCTGGCTGGGGTGATAATACTCGAGTAGGGCTGTGCAATCAAATCTCTTCATGAGCTGCAGGATCATTTGGCTCCAGCACCAGTTTGGGAATTCTGTGGTTTGCTTTGTGGAATCTAAGGAAGAGGTGGAGGCAAAAACTCTCCGTGGGTTCAGGCTTTGGCTCTGGCTGCTGTGCCCCATGTGGAGGGGTTGTGAGGTGTCATCAGGCGATGCTGTGGGCCCCCAGTGAGGTCCCCCAGCTGACTGAGCACGTCTGCCTTGGTGCAGCTGCAGGCACAGCCATCTTCTGGCACAGCATCCCTTCAGTATCGTGACTGCAGGCAGACAGCCCCCCATACTGGCTTTGTCTTCCACACCCCTCCCTGTCATGGCCCTGAGATACACAGGGGGCTGCTCCCACATGCTTTGGAAGGACAACACTCCTACAGTTTGTACCAGGGTTGCAGTTAGAGAACCAGGGTGAAAGTGGGTCTGTGAGTGTCCTCTACCTCCACAAACAAGAAACTGATGTACACCAATTTGGCCAAAGGACTTTGTGTGGATTCTGTAAGCATGCCAAGCTTATATCCGTGTTGGATGTGTTGCTAATCACATCCATGATGGTATTCCCTCTCTTCTCCCTGAGTTTATCACCCTTGTGTCCAGCCAAGCCAGCTGCCAGCACAGACCCACCACACCCTGCTCGCACCTCAACTCTGATTGTAGCTCTTGTCATGGTGTGAAACTTCCAACCCTTCCAGCTGTGGGAATCTCAGGACATGCACAGGAACCTGGAAATTTGCTTCCAGTGCCCACAGTGAGGATGAATTTCTGCATGACCAAGGTGATGCAGGAAGGGGATCCATTGGGGTCTGCCCAAGCGTGCAATGATGCAGAGTGCTGTGGACAGGCTGAGCAGGAGCAGGATCCTTCCTCATGGCTGTGGGTGAAGCATCACCCCCACACAGCCTTTCTTCCTGTAACCTCCATACTGCCCTGGCCTTACATGTAATACACCATGCCTTTTATTCATTTTTTCTTTCCTCGGGCAAGAATGCTGTCAGCTTCCCAGGCAGGTTTGAATGTGTCAAAAAATGTAATCTCTTCAGCCAGACTTAGCCTACTTTTGGGAAGCAAGTGTACTCTGATTGCTGCTTCCCTGACAGCTTCATTAGAGCTGAGAGAAACCCAGCCCTGCCTACCCCATCTCTCCTCAGCCAGCATCCAGCTGTTAGGAAAACAACAGCACAGCTCCTTATGGTCACTCTCCTCAGCATTTCCAGGAGCTGTTGGATCTCTCCAGGCCTCATTTCCTAACTTGTACTAAGGAAAACCTACAATCTTTTCTCTCCAGTTCTACCCAGGTTGATGGCAAAGCCATGATGGGACTGGGAAGATCCCTGCTGCAGTTCTACATCTCCCTGACATCTCACTAGAGCCTCTAAATGTGCTGCACAGCCATCATGAGTATGTGCTAACCCTCCACACACTGCTTTGCCACTCCTGTTCAGCAACAGGGAGCCAAGGCCACAAACATGACAGTCAGTGTGGGGCTACCCAAATGTCACCAAAACTGGGCAGCTGAGGCATGTCCCCAACAGGTCCAGTGGTCAGCCAGGCCATTAGAAGCACAGTTCTGGCCAAGCTCTGGCCATTGAACTCCTGCCACAAACCCAGGTTCAGACTGAAGTTTGATCCAGGGACATGTCCTTGATGGGTGGTTTGGATGAAGCCACTCTGTCCTGAAGAAGAGGAGAGTTATGTAAGGGCATGTAAGCTCTGCCAGCTGCCATCTGTGCCCATGAGCCAGTTATTGATTTTATTATTTTATTTTATTTTATTTTTTATTTCATTTCATTTAATTTCATTTTTATTTTATTTTATTTTTACTTCATTTCATTTAATTTCATTTCATATTTATTTTATTTTATTTTTACTTTATTTTATTATTTTATTTTCTTTCCTTTTCTTTTACCTAACTCATTTTATTTACAATACAGACTTAACCCTGGCCACTCTTCAACCCATCCTCAGAATGCTGCTTTTGCAGTAATGCCATGCCAGGTGCACGGGGAGCAGCCTGACTTCCACTGCGAGTGCCAAGAGGGAGTGGAGGAGGCACAAACCAGCTCTCACTCAGCTGGAGAGTTTACTGAAGGCTGCAATCTTCCAATTGCCTGAAGAGCTGTCATTAGGCAGTTTAAGATGGCAGATTGCTAAATTGTTTTGAGGCTGGAGCCAAGCAGCACCCAGTAGGGCTCTCTCTGCTGTGAGGATGTGTGTGCACCGCAGTCCTTTGGTGTGAGAGGAGAGGAGAATCCTCGCTGTGCCTCGAGCCTCCTGCAGGGCTGGGAGGGGGCACAACTTTCACTGTGGAGATAAGGGGAATGAGATACAGGGATGGGAAGGACAGCATGCAAGAACAGAGTCTGAAAATCTCTGTTACCCAGTGTCTGCCCCATGGTCTTTTGCATGTTTTTTTCTGTCCTCACCACTGACACTTTCCTCCTGTGACAGAAGATTATATTTTCTGTATCTTTTCCAGATCTGGTGAGACTGACCTGGAGGAAACATCTCTGTGACCTCACCAGGGGTCATGCAAGAAGCCGGGCCAAGGGAGAGAGGCTGGGAGAGACAGGAAAAGACTTCTTTGCTCATTACCTGGTTCAGGAGAGTTTCAGGATCCTCCAAGAAGCTGCCTGCTACAAACCAAAGGGGTTTGGTTCTGCAGCCACACGTTACTGGCAGGGATCAGATCATCAGCCTCTCCTTAAAGCAGCCAACATGGACAGTTCCAATCCCTGTCCTGAAAAACCCAGTGGTGCACTTTCTCCTCCCTGGGGCTGCAGATTTCTCAAGAGAGAGGGAAAACAGCAGCCAGCACAGCAAAAACCTGCTGACAGGACTCATAAAGCAAAGGAACAGCAGCAGGCTTTGGTAGCAGCCTCTTCTCCACTGCAGGAATACAGAAACTGGGTTTTTCTCCACTGTATGCATCCCTTCTTCCACTGCACCCACCAACAGCCTGTCTCTAGATCCTCAACTCCACTTGGACTCTCTATTTCCAAGCCTTGAAGAACTGTTGGCTGGTCCCACCTCCAGTGCCAACATCTTGGAGAACAGATACCAGATCTGCTTAGCAGTGAGGCCTGAAACTTACTTTTCACTGGGTTTATCTCACATGGTTCTCACTGTGGGCACCAGCTCCACAGAGCAGCCCCTTCAGGACTGGGTTTTGCAGGGAAATGCTGCTCTTTTTTGGGTTTGAGGCCTCTCCTGATGGGTGTAAAAGGTGCAACTTTTCTGTGCTCGCTGGGGTCACTCTGCCCACTGGGAACCCCCCAGTGCTGATGGAGTTGGTCTCACCTTTTCCAAAAGATCCTGTCAGCCATCCAAAAGCTTTGTATCCACACAGCACTTGGTAACCCCAGCCAGTGATGAAACAACTGGAACGTCTCCTCAAGGCACCTGTGACACCTAATTTTGGTAGAACTGGACGATTTTCCCTTGGGCTTGTGCATGCACTTCCACCCTGTTTGATGCTTTAGGGAGAGACCTTTGGATCCACTGATCCTGAGAGGGAAAAACCACTCAGTGAAGGTGCATCTGGGTCTATTTTGTCTCCCCGCAGGAATTTCCCCTTCTCCCCTAAGTTCCCCCATTTCCTCCAGGTCTCCAGACTCCCAGGTGCCTGCCAAGCACACATTCCACGGGCCCTCTGTGCACACTTCCACCCCTGCAAAATTAAAACACGTGACCTCTATAAATCCCCATCAAAGGCCTTTATTCTTGTGCTATTCTCCTTGCTGTTGTTCACTCTGAACATGCATGTGACAGCCAGATAAAAGGCATCATTCTGCAACGAGCTAATTCAAGTTAACCACTGCAGGGAGAGGGACTGAGCAAAGCCAAAGCACTCTGGCATTTTGATGTGCAACAGGGGTTTGAGCCCCCAGCTCATTTTTAGCTTCTGAAATCCCAACTGTTAGCCAGACACTCCCTGAATGTTTGGCAGGAAGCAGAAATTGAGGAAACCTGGCTTCCTTTGCATCTGTGTCCCAGGATTTTGCTGTAGGAGAGGGAGGTTAGCTTGAAAGATGGGTTTTTGAAAAGGTGAGCCTTGTTCCCACTTTGGGGCACATATTAGGAGTTTAACCCTTGTGGGTCCTTTAGTTTTCCCTTCCTTTTCATCAGAAAATTTAGGATACTGTGAGACACATCTCATCCTGCTAAATTTGGTTGAAATCAGCAAGCCCATATATACTTAGATACATAACAGAGGACACTAAGAATACATATTTTTTAAGTTTCAAAAACTAACTTTTTTCACTAAACAATTAGAAGGAATTATTAGTTGAAAAGCCATGTAAAAATGGTCTGACACTTTTTCTCTGTTCTCCTTTGAGCTTGGGTGTTTCTGGGATATACACTAGAAGTGAATCTCCAGCGCCTTGAACAAGAAGATGCTCTTAATGCAAAAAAAAAGTAATGGAATTATATAACATCCGCTTTTGTCCTATTCTAAACCTTAAAACAGATGGTGGTACTGACTGCACTGTCTGACTCTTGTTAGACTGTTCACTGTGAAGGTCTGGAGTGACCACAGCAATCCCCACAGGCAGGGACTGAGGAGAAGTCCAGCCTCTCTCTGCAATGTCCTGATTTAACTCCCTTAGAGTTCCACCTGAAATGGTGTGCAGGATCCTAAGTCCTGCTGGAAGGTGGTATTTATGACTTGAATTATATCAACGCTTTTGAAAATTCTTTTCCCATCAGGGCTAGAGGTGCTGTGAAAAGCCACGTGACACAAACTCCAGGCCTAGCAGACATAACACGGTGTACTTGCTGTAGCCACCACGGGATGATGGATGGCACAGCAGACTGAGCAGGAAGAGGGTCACATTAGCATCAGTTTCAAGAAACACTCACCATCACCCCAAGAAACCTTCATCCCCACCTTGCAGCCTGCACGGGGCAGGTGGCAGTGGAGCCCCAAGCTCACGTTTCATCCTCCATGGGGAGATTGGGAGTGACAACAGCCTTGTGATTGTAATTGAGCAGGCTCTTTAGATGTTGTCCTGTTGGTAGGACCCCAGGGATCTCATTTTGTACTCCAGCCTGGCGCCTGGAGCAGCAAGATGAGAACTCCTTCCGAATAAAAATGCTGCTCCAGTACTTCTCAGTAGTTTCTCACCAGGCTTGACATTCTCATCTACTCACCGCCCCTGGCAAACTTCTCTCCTGGTGGCTCTTCATCTCCCAGCTCCACACAGGGAAATTAAAAATCCCTATTCTATTTTTCTTTAATCTAGTCCAAGCTTCAGCTGCACTGGGGGCTGTCACCTGGCAAAGTCTACGTGCAGGAGGGGTGCTCAGCTCACCTCTGCTGGTGAAACTCCCTCTCCAGCTAAACTCCTTGAAGCACACAAATAAAGAGGGAGCAGAGGAAAAAAAAAACCAAAGGAACAAAGGATGAAGGTCTCAGCAGAGAAATGCTCTGATTGCCATTGCTAAAGGGCAGAACAGGGGGGAAAGCTTGGATGTTTGCAAAGGGCAAACACATCCGCTCCGTGGAACACTGCGGATTTGGAAGCAAGATGAAAAGGAACTGGGGTAATCTGGGACATCTTGGCTGCTGCCACTCTCTTGCCACAGTCACACGGTGTCTCAGCTCCTTGTCTGCTTCCCATGTGGATGCCAAGGACCCAAAATGCAAATATTTTTAAAGTCCAAGCCTCAGTCAAGTCCACGTTTGTGCACCATAAGAAGGTTTTTCCTGGCAGGTCTGCAGTAGCAGTATCTGATATGGTTTAGTCATATATATAAAAGGATTTCCACATGCTTTTCCTTGGATGATGCCTGTGTCACAATTGTCCACAGGATAAGAAAATTTAATGGTTTTGTGTGATTCAGACAATAAGAAATACACCAAAAAGGAACATATTTGACCCATAAAAGGTTTTTCTTCCACAGATTCTTTTGCCTAAATATTCTATCAGGAAGCACCTTATTACTATACACTGCTTAACATTTTCCCAACCCAAACTGTTGTTCACACATCCTGAGTGAAAATCAGTGCACAGTTTGCAAGCTTGGCAGAGGCTGAAAACCCCAGCACAGGCTAATCCATGAATATAGACTGAATGATAAGTTACTTCAGGGAAGAGTGGCTATATTTGGGTACTTTTCTCCCCCTCTATTACTGCCAGCCAGCTCTAGGTTCAGAGATGCTTCTGCCCTGCCTGATAAATTGAAGGACTTCACGGACATATTAACACAGCCAGACCGTAGTCAGTGAGCAGACAATTGATTATATGTCAGAAAGTCACACACTGGGCAATTTTGCTCCTAGGCTTCGCCTCCATTTCTCAAAATATACATTACAAAGTGAAGAAATCAAAAGTGAGAGATAAGAGTCTGCACGTTAGGAAGCTGCTTGGAACAGGTTTTGTCTGTCTCCCTGGTTTTGTGCAGCACTGTGTGTCTGGTTGGGATTCTGGAAGGAACAGAGTCACTCAGTTATGTCTCACAATTAAGAGGTTTTTCTTCATGAAATATTGGATTCTGTCAAAGCACAACTTTTGACTCAAAACCAAGGCTTTCAATTATATTCTCCTATTTTTCACCAAGTCCAAGCAAACAGCTTGTTCCTTTTCCCCCCTCTCTTCCCTTTCAAATCACCATTTGTAAATGTTGAGGGTTTAGCTGAAAATGTTATCATTTATGTCAGAAATGTTGAAATCTTTCCCCAAGACCCTGTCACCATATGTCAGACTCCATTATTCAGAGGAGACACTCAGGTAAAGCTTGTTCCCAAGTCACATTTCTCACTCTGTGTCACAGTGAAGCCAGTGTTGCAACTTTTTGGGGGGCAGAAATTGCATTCCCAGGGAAGCAAAAAATTTGAGTGTTGAATGTCAAGGCCTTTCTTGTGAAAACTGCCTGAAATGAATCCTTGCTATCTGCATTTCAGTGGGGGCTGGAGGTCATGGTGGGTTTTGGTGTCTCACATGAACACACAGGAGGCAACAGGGCAGCAGGGAGCTCACGGGCTGGTCTGATAAGACAAAGCACTGAGGGGAAAGGGAAGCAGGGAGAGCTGGAGTGACTCAACCTAAATCACACCAGGGCCAGGTCAGAGGCAGGAGGAAAACTGGCACGTCCAGATTCCCAATCTGGGGCAGGCAGGGTCACTCTGATGGCTGCATCAAGGGAGGAGTGCAAAAGGGAAGATGTTTTGTTCAGGTGTCTCCTGACACTGGGATGACCAACCTGGCCTCTAAGAGTTCCACTCTCCTCCTCCCTGCCCTGAGGGGTCTTTTGGGCAGCCTCCTGGCTCATCCTCCAACATCCTCTCAGCATCTCTGTCCTCATGCCTTTCTCTTCTTGCAGCTGCCCTCGGCAGGAGCCTTCCAAAGAGTGGTTCTGGTGGAGCAAATTTGCCAGCAGGGCATAGAAGATCATGGCAGATCTTCCCCATTACCACCTGGGGAGTGACTTGGCTACCAAAATCAAGTGGCACATGCCCCATGGGGCTGTGCACTCCCACCAGAGCCCTGGGCAATGCTGCCCTGGGTAAATCCAATAAGATTTGAACAGAAAATCTGCATTTGGGGCTGTTCAGGGTGGGACCACCCCTTCCTCCCCACCACAGAACAGCCTTCCCTGTGCCACAGAGCACACAAAAAAAAGCTCTGGCCCATCTGCTCCGGAGGCCAGAGAGCACAACCTGCCTCCTGCACCTTCCCAGGAGGAACAAAAGGCTTTTTTTCCCCCAGCCTGCAGCTGCTGAACACATCAAAGAGAGGGATCAATACCTATCGACCATCGCTGTTTCCTTCAAGTGTCCCCAGCCCCTGTGATTATGTATCTGCTCTCCTTTCCCTGTCTGCTTTACACATCAGGAATTCAGCTCATTCCCCACAAAGAGAACTCCAAAATTGGATTTCTCAGAGCCAGTACTAATTCACAACCCAAAACAATGGTAATAAGGACAGTGTTTGTCTCTGTATCACAGTTACTGTGGAAATCCTGACTTTGTGGGTAGAAAATTATTGAAGTATTACATTAAAAAATGCTCCTCTGGAGCTGTTCTGCATGGAAACAAAATGCTCAGTAGCAGCATGCAAAAGATCTCATTGCTTCCCCGCATGGGGTAGGGGAGATAGAGAAGGAAAACCTCTCTCCTGATATGGGATATTTCCTGAATCTTTAACTCAGCAGAAATCACTGGGAATCCCAGCCTCCACCCCAGTACATGGGGTAGGGGAGATGGAGAAGGAAAACCTCTCTCCAGATGAGAGATTTCCTGAATCTTTAACTCAGCAGAAATCACTGGGAATCCCAGCCTCCACCCCAGTCCTGGCTGGGCCTCCCACCCCCTCCCTGCAGGCACCTGCCCTCCCTCTGCAGGCAGCTGGTTCAGAGAGTTCAGGCAGCAAGAACCATCCCAAACAAGCAAATAGTTTCCCACTGGCTCATTTCCCTGAACCCACTCACCCCAGGCTGAGCTGTGCACTGGTTCCTGCAAGGCAAGGGCTCAGAACATGCAGCTGGGGGCACGGGGACAAGCAGGATTTTGGGGACTGAGCTGATTTGCATTGGTTGCACCAAGACAAAATGACTCTGTAACCTTGCTGAGAGCTCAGACCCTGTGGCAAAGGGCCATAGAGGGCACATGCACATCTTTGCAGCCAGCAGCCCAAACCTGATGCCTGTTTGCTGGGGGTACCTGCCTGAAAATATTGTTTACCTACAAAAAACCCCTTCCCCCAGCTCCATGATACCAGCAGCTGAAAAACAAACAGGCAGCTGCTGGCAAAGGATGGAAGGAAAAAGAAATGGAAAGAGCAATACTCCAAATTTGACACAGGAAGGGTCTCTTGGCCAGAGCACAGCAGAAGCAGCAGTTCATGGCTCTGCCCTCCCTTTATTTGGGATAAAACAGCTTTAGCAAGCAGCTGAGGAGATTCTGGGACCAGATACCCAGTAACCCCCTCAGCCCATTCAGTGCAAGCCCAGTGCTGGCACTCACTGGAACATGTTGTTCACCCCTGGGAGGCAGTGCCTACCCAAAACCCTCTGGAATTTACCTTTTTCAGGCCTTTCTGTGGTGGGAAGGCACTCGGGCACCACACAGGCATGCAGGGAGTGAACACCACATTGGGATCCTTGTGCAGAGCAGGCATCTGTGACCAGGGCACATCTTGACTGCATCTTTTGAGATAAAAGCCTGGATCCCCTCCTCACCCTCATCCTCCTCCCCACCCCCAGTGTTTACTGCTCTCAGGCTCTGATTTAGGTGGTTTACTGTGGCTTTCATCTAAGAGCATCAGGATTTTTAAATTAGTCACAGGTGACTCACAGGGTTACAAGAATAATGTTAAATTGCCAGGCATACACAGCCCATATACTTTATTACCTCATTTTTGTATCTTCTTTATGGCCTGTGATAGCAATGACCTTATAGTCTGTGGCTGAAAAGCCAGTTAAACTTGTTCTCTGTCAAAACAGTAATTAAAAAATTCCTATAGGCTAGAAAGCAACTCTCCAGTATATTTCTCCTTCCAACGAGGCTCATGAATGAAGCTTTGTGAGCAACAGAAGACAATGTGCACAAATGTCCCTCCTGAGCACCTTATCAGCCAGGCAGCGCTCATTCATCTACATTAATATTTTAAATAAATATGTATTAGGCTTAACAACGTACAGAGCATGTCAGATCCAGACACATACAGCAGCTTCCCTTTGGCCACTGAGAAAAATCTGGTCTGATTGAGAAGGAAGGGGGGAAAAAAGGATAAATGCATTAAATATATTTACCAAACAGTTGGCATTTTTCTCGCTTTTAAATGAAGATTGCAGTTTGATATCTCCTTTTTTTTCAAAATCCCTTTCTTCTTCTAATTTTGCGGTTCAGTTGGAGGAAAAGAGAATAAAAAGGAATGGAAAATACAGAATCTGAGGAAATTTTTGCAGTCGAGGTCATGAAAGAGATAGGAATGAAAGCAGAAAATATGATTATTTGTTAAAGGAGAGTTATCAATTTTGGGACATCACCTCCAAAAAGCAGTGGATACCACTCTGATAATATTTCACTCCATTATTCTCCCTGCTCTGATACTATAGACATGATCCTTCCCCTTCCATCCCCCTCCAAAAAAACCTCAAACCCACAACTTTTCCCTTGGGAACGTGGGTCACATCCAATTTTCCAGCCTCACTGGGTGTCAGGTGCTTTTAGTACTGGTTAAAAACAAATTCTCAGAAGCCACAGAAATGCTGGATGGATCTCATCTTTTTCTCTTCCCTCCCCATTCAAATTCCTTTTACTGGTGTCATTTACAGGTTACTAACCAAGTTGAAACATCCAAGCTGAAAAGTCCAGCCGTTAAAAAGCAGCAAGGCATTCCAAGCCTGCTTCCCCTGCAATTTTTAAAGTGCTGCACTAAGGAAATGTTCAGGAGAGTGAAGCTTTGCCTTTTATATATCCCAGCAGACTTACACTTTCTAATAGACCCATCTAAATCAACAAAGTATTCCCCAGCCAGGGCCAAGAGCCGGCGAAAATGGCTCGGAGACAACTGGTGCAGCCACAACTTTCCACTGGAAGTTAATGAACTTTAAAAAACATTTTGGAAAGTGATGTATGCACAGGGCTCCTCGGTGTATCACAGTTAATATAATGTGTTTCTGTCCCTGGGGGAGACCCTGGCTGAGCTGTCAGCTGTGAGGCTGTTCTTCTGCAGTTTTTTTCTTTATACATACAACCCTCTCTCTCTGTCTCTGTCTCTCTCCTTTTATTTTGTGGGGGAGGCAAAAGGCAGCCAGCTCCCTCCTGGATTTCAAGGAATTTGAAGGGCAAATGAACAGGGGGAAGGAGGCAAAATCTCTGGCTGAGTGAACAGAGAGTCGGGGTGCTGCCCTGGTGGTGCCCAGTGGTGATGAGCACCCCGGGGATGTGACTGCACACTCACCTGCATGTGAGTGCCTACAGCCCTGTGTCCACATATGGAATATCCCTGTGCCCACACGTGGAACATCCCTGTGCCCACACATGGAACATCCCTGTGCCCACAAATCTACCATCCCTGTGCCCACACATGGGATATCCCTGTGCCCCCACACGGAACATCCCTGTGCTCACACATGGGATATCCCTGTACCCACACATTTAACATCCCTGTGCCCACACATGGAACATCCCTGTGCCCACACATGGGATATCCCTGTGCCCACACATGGAATACCCCTGTGCCCACACATGGAACATCTCTGTACCCAAAAATCTAACATCCCTGTACCCGAAAATCGAACATCCCTGTGCCCACACATGGATCATCCCTGTGTCCACAAATCTACCATCCCTGTGCCCACGCATGGAGCATCCCTGTGCCCACACATGGAACAGGAATCCCTGGCACTGAGGGAGCATTGCCTCATCTAAGTGGCCTCCTGCATCACAGCCCAGTGAGTCTCGAGCAGGGGCAGGGTGGAGGGGAAGCTGCTTGGAGGAGAAGGACCTGGGGCTGGTGAACAGCCAGCTGAGGATGAGCCAGCTGTGCCCAGGTGGCCAAGAAGGACAATGGCATCCTGGCATGTGTCAGGAATAATGTGGCCAGCAGGGAAGTGATTCTTCCCCTCTACTTGGCATGGTGAGGGCACACCTTGAGTGCTGTGTTCAGTTTTGGGCCTCTCACTACCAGGAGGACATTGAGGGGTTGAAGAGAGTCCAGAGAGGGGCAACAGAGCTGGGAAGGCTCTGGAGCACCAGAAGCAGCTGAGGGAGCTGGGAGGGGCTCATGTTGGAAAAAAAATGTTGTTCCAGGGGGACCTTCTCACTCACTAAAACACCCTGACAGGAGGGTGCAGCCAGGTGGGGATCTGGCTCTCCCCCAGGGCAGCAAGTGACAGGAGCAGAAATGGCCTTGAGTGGCACCAGGGGAGGTTTAGATTGGATATCAGGAATGATTTCTGCATGGAAAGAGTGGTCAGGCATTGGAACAGGCTGCCCAGGGAAGTGGTGGCATCGCTGCCCCTGAAAGTGTTCAAAAGGCACATGGATGTGACACCTGGGGACAGGGTTTAGTGGAGAACTTGGCAGCACTGAGGCAACAACCAGAGTCAAAGACCTTAGAGGTTTTCCAACCTTTATTATTCTGTGATTCTGCGGTTTGTCCTTCAGAAACTCAAAGGTCCCCATGCAGGAGCTTTCTGGGACACTTCAGGAAGGCCTGAAGCTCATCAGGGTTGTCTTCTTTTCATGTCTGGCAATGGTTTCTGGACCACAGTGAGGAAAATGGGGGTCACAGCCAGAGCCTCACTGGTCCACGAGGCCAGCACTGCTCCAGCTCCATCCTTAAAAAAGGTCTCCTCAAAGCTGAGCTACAGCATAAGCTCAAAAGCTCATCTGGAGAGGTCAGTCCAACATCTCTCTCCAGGCCTGTGGCCTGTTGTCTCCAGCTTTAGGGACCTGAGGTCTAGTTTGGGGGTGGATTTTTTTGATTTGAACTCTTCTTCCCATTTGATTTCCCAGCATGTCTGGACTCAGCACAGCTCTCTCCCAGGACTGTATTTTCCCTGTCCCAGCTGTTATTACCTACCTTTTTAGCTGCTCTGAAGATTATCCTCCTTTTTTCTCTTTCCCCCATGGAATTACCACAGTGAGAGCTCATCTTGAGAGGTTATCACGATGACCCTGAAGTCGTTCCTCAAGACACTGCTTTCAAACACAGAGCTGGGTCTCCTGTGAGCACAGCCTTGCATTCTTCACTCCCAGAGGGATTCCCTTCAATTTAGCTGGACTAAAAGCATCCTGCTGAACCATGACCAGCTAAGTACACAATCCATATCTCTGAGTAACCCATATCTTCCTCATTCTCTAGCCTGCAAATTTCTGTGTCCTCTGTAATGTCATAAAGTGTTCCTTATCCCTATATGTTCTATATCACTGCAAAATGACCCCTGCAAAGCTTTAAACAGGTGGAGGAAGACCAATCTCTGGGGAAACCAGCTCAAAATAGCTCTGCTCTTTGGAGCCATGGCATTAATGGCTTTCAAAATGCAGCAGAGAACTGGTCCACCTCACTGTTGACCCCTTGATGCTGCAAAATGTACACTTTCAAAATCAAAACATCATCGACTGTCATGGGTGATATTCACTGAAGGATTTTATCAGCCATATCTATGTTGTGGTTTAACCCTGGCTAGCAGCTCAGCTCCATACAGACATTCCTTCTGTCCCTCCCAGTGGGATGGGGGAGAGAGTCAGGAGAATAACAGTGGCAGCACTGATGGGTTGAGACAAAGACACCATAATCTGTAAAGCAAAAGCAAATTAAGGAGTAAATTTACTACTTCCCACTGGCAAGCAGGTAGCCAAGCCCAGGAATCAAGGTTTCATCCTGGGACTTGGTAAGACAAATGCCATAACCCTGCATGTCCTCCTCTCCTCTTTCCCCAGGTTTCTATGCTGAACATGGCACTGCAAGCCCAGGAATGCCCCTTGGGTCAGCTGGTGCCAGCTGTGCTGCCCATGTCCCCTCCCAACACCTTCTGCACCCCCAGTGGGGCAGCCAGGGAGCAGAAAAGCCCTGGAGGCTGTGGGAGCCCTGCTCAGCAATCACAAAAACACTGGTGTGTTATCAACACCATTTTCATCACAAAACCAAAACATGTGACTACAAAAAAAAAAATTAACTCTTTCCCAGCCCAAACCAGCACACTTCCTCCACCCCAGCCAAGGATCATGACACACCAGCAGGCTGTTCCCAGCCTGCCCTGACCCACCCTGCCTGAGAGGCATTCCAAAGTTCCCCCCAGTTCCAAAGGAAGCTTTGCCAATATCTGGCAGGCAAACAGCAAAGTGAAACCAATAGAGGGAATTGAAGAAGATTATGGCTACAGGTCATTTGTTTACACAGCTTTGCTGCTGACCTGATCAGGGAAAGTTAATATAAGCTTGCAGTTTGGGAAACCAGAAAATGTTCCCATGTTCAAGCAGTGCAGGAGTTAGAGCCTGTGAAAATGGACACATGCAGGAATGTCCAGGAGAGGGATATTTTAGCTTTCCAGTTTTAACCATTTTATGCTGGATGGGAATATAATCGCTGTGCAAGGCTTCAGCAACAAACCAGACCCTGCTTGGGGTATTCTGCTTCAAGGGAGTTCTCAATAAGGAAAAAATTCCTTTTTTTTTTCTCTTAGAAAGACTGTGCAAACATGAGACATTATTTAGACATAAGCATTTTAATTAAAACCTCTATCCATCCTCCTACTGCACTCACTGTTACCACTGCACTCACAACATTCTCCACCTCTCCAGAATGATCACATCCTACTGTGTTTTTCAGAAGTTCACATGAAATCTGCTGTCACAAATATTTTTCTGAATATGAAACATCTGGAATGGACAAATTAAGCAGAGTTATGGAACGTTCCTTGTAACACACTGTGCAATGATCCAATAATCCAGGACTCGTCTGTCTCTGGAAGTCACTGGGGAAAATGCAGGGATGTGATGTCTGAAAGCTCATCAGTGACTCAAAGAAGATAAACAAGGACCAGGTGTCCGTGGTCTCCACCAGTACAGGAATTAGAGACCAACAAGCAAAACTAACAGGCAGATGTCTTAAACAAACACGAGGATGTGGCTCATTAACCCACGCACAGTTGGGCTGGGGAGCTCCTTGCTGCAGGATGCTGTGGATGCTGGAGAGGCACAAGGGAAAAAGGAATTCCTCAAAAAGGAATTAGGCAAGTTCTACCAAAGAATCCATCAGTTACTGGAGCTGAAGACACTGCCTCAAAAAGACTCCGTACAACATACTGCTAAAGCCTTCAAGTGTCCAATGGAGATATTATAATTTTTCCCCTATTTTTCAAGGGTTTTTTCCCTGTTTTGTTTCCAGCTCTTTTCATCTAGATGGGCTAATCCAGCAGTCCTTAAACATTTTTGGCCTATTTTACTGTTTGAATTTAATTTCCCAGCAGGATTTTGGTACTCTTAGTGAAACAAATTTTGCCATCACCAAGAGATTAGAAGAAAAATCCACCTAGCAGGCTAAGAAATCTCCATGGAGAGAGAGAAGGAATGATATTCCTATTGTTTTCATGAACTCATATGCCAGGGGGCACGAGCTGCTGCATAAGGCTGGAGAGATTTTACAAACTAGACGCATTCCTCAAAGTCTGTCAAGAGACCTGAAACACAAAGCTGCAGACACAACTCTGTGGATAAGGAAGGTACTAAACCACCTCTCACCAGACATCAGGGAGGTGAAAGAGCCACTTCAGAATTCCTTTATTTCTCCTCTCTTCCTCCATGAAAGCTGAGATGATGCACTGGTGGAGCCCAGGTCAGACATTTCAGCCTGCCCTGCTCCTCAGCCTGGAAGAAGATGCCCCCCAAAGGGTTAAGAGCTGTTAGTGAGCAGCGATGCTGTTTTGGTGCCATATGGTCCTCATCATCTCCCTGTTACCAAGGCAGCTGCAGCAGAGGCACCTGCACGCTCAGCCCCTCCTGCTGCAAGTGCCCAGGGACAAACCTGAGCCTACCTGCCTGCAGGAAACACAGCACCAGGGCAAATGCTCAGCCATCACCCCACTGCCACGCCAGGGAAATCATTGCTGCCACCAGAAATTGGCTGCAACTCTTCTTAGTGCTAATAAAGGTTTGTTACCCTCCTCTTGAGCTGTTCTTCTAGTCCCCAGGACCAGTGAATGTTGGATAATGTTTCTCTTTGTGTTTTTAAGTGAAGCCTGTGAGCAACCAGATTCTCAAAGACGAGGAACGTTGACATTTTGGGTTGCACCACTGTCTCTGTGCTGCTCTCTGAAGGATCATCACAGAGGCTCCTCTCACTGGCTTCACTTCATGTCTTTCACGGAAGAGGCAAGTCACCATGTTCAAAATGCTTCATTATCTCCACAGAGAACTACGTTAATATCAAACCCAGTTGTCTTCTCTGGAGACTCATGAACATCTTTGCAAGACCCTTCTAATTGTTTGTTCACGTGATGTAAAATGCTAAAGTTTTGAAGCCAGGCTCACGAGGTGCCTCATCATCTGTAAATGGTTCATTTTAATCCCACTTCAGCCCAAGAGGAGAAAATCTGCATGTCACAGCTTATTCCCTCTCCAGCAGAAGAGCTGCCTGGCCTGGGTTGAAGGTGATCCCTGGACTGGGATGGCTTGCAAAGGTTAATAGCAGAAAAAAAAAAAAAAGAAAAAAAAAAAAAAAAAAAAAAAAAAAAAAAAAACAGCACCACAGTCGCTGAGGAAATCTAGAGGTCTCAACTTGTCCACAGGAAATCCACAAGTCAGGGGGGAAACAGAGGGGCAAATTCCCTGGGAAATTGCTGAGATTTCTTTATTAAGAGAACATGGTGTTGTGTGTCTGGCTTTAGTCCCAGCACACTGAGCTCTTTCAGAGGGCTTGGTTTTGATGGGAACTTCATTAAAACCATTTTGTTGGTGCTGGAGGGACTGAGGAGAAAGGCTCAGGTGCCTATGTTAGCTCAGCTAGGAGGTTCTAGGCACTGATCCTGCACAGCCAGCACACACAGACATGCTGTTCCTGATAGTGATTCCCAGCAGGAACCTGAACCATGCTCTGGAAAAGCTCCATCCTTACTGCTGAGCTGCCTGGACTACCCCCTGACACCCTAGAGTTAGGAGAAGGAGCCCACCTTGCTACCAATGAAAATTCATAGAATAGCTTAGGTTGGAAAGGACCTTGATGATGGCTCTGTTCCAGCCCCTGCCATGAGCAGGGACACCTTCCACTGCCCCAGGGTGCTCAAAGCCCCATCCAGCCTCACCTTGAACACTCCCAGAGATCAGGCACCCACAACTTCCCTGAGCAGCCTATTCCAGTGTCTCATCACTTTCTGAGTAAAGGATTTATTCCTAATATCTCATCTAAACCTTCCCTTTTCCAGTTTGAATCCATTTCCCCATGTCCTATCACCCCAGAAACTTGTCTGGCTCTCTTGGAGCCCCTTTAGGGTTTGAAGGAGCTGTAAAGGTTTCCACAGGGTCATCACTTCTCCAGGCTGAATAACCCCAGCTCTTTCAGCCTGGCTCCAGATCAGAGGTGCCCCAGCCCTGTGAGATTCTTTGTGGCTTCCTCTGGACCTTTTTGGTTGCATCCATGTCATCCCCATATTGGGAACCTCAGAGCTGGATGCACTATTTTGGAGGAGGTCTAACAAAAGCAGACTGGAGAGGGTGAATAAAAAACAGTGACCTCTTAGGAGTTCCTAGAACATGGCATTTTATGAAGACTCTGACTAACACAAAGCATAATTGTTGAATTAAATTAAATTGTTGAATTAAATTATAAGGGCACAGTTGACAGAGGCAGAGTGATACCTTCAAGGTGAGAGCTGACGTTGGGTCCTTCCCTGCTTCACACCATGCTCAGGGTGAGAATGGATCACACAATCACTGGAGCAACAACTGCTAGGAACAGCATTTGACTCCTGCATCCAGCTCAGGCTGTGGTGTCAGAACCCAGGGATGGATTAAACTGCCTTCAGAGTTTGTTGTTAAAGCTGTGTCAGCCTGATTTTTGCTTCAGGCTGGACACAGTTTGCCCAGGGGTGACACAACCAAATGTCTCCCAGATGGCCAGGTTGAACTTCTGCCTGAGACAGACTCCAGGCTTCTGGAGCTGCACATCCCACTGCTCAGCTGCAGCTGTTGACAGCCTCACTGATAACAAACCAGTGAACATCAGGGCTGGGAGCTGCACACAGAGTGGAGACTGCTTCAAAGCTGTGTGGAGAGCAGCTCCCTGCCTCCCCTGCCAGCACTGCACCCAGCCAGGTGTGCTGGGAGACATCAACCCAGCAAGGAGTAACGTGGGATGTTCAGGATCTATCCTTGGTGTGGAAGCATGAACCTAATGGGATCTTCCAGGCTAGCTGATTTTCCCCCCAGTTCATCAAGCTGTGATCTTGGATCACAAAGATATCCTTTTTATGTATGGTGCTCCCTAAAGAGCAGGGACAAAACCCCCAATCTTCACTGCTGGAAAGCAACAAGGGCCAGTGCCCAAAGCCAGAACAGCTCTGCATCACACAGTCATGGAATCACAGCATGGTTTGGGTTGGAAAGGACCTTAAAGTTCATCTGGTTCCAATCCTCTGCCATGGGCAGGGACACCTTTCACTAGAGCAGATTGCTCCAAGCCCCATCCAACCTGGCCTTGGGCACTGCCCAAGGGATGGGGCATCCACAAATTTTCTGGGCAGCCTGGATGTCCCAGCACGACCAGACTACCTGTATTTGGGTACCATTGCAAATCCTGCCACAATCTCATCCCCTTAACTGGCCAGCCTTAAACAAAGAACTTGCTAGAGCTGCCCTGTCCTCCTTGAAGTGTTCCTGTGGCAGTGTTGCAAACCACCCACGCCCATGGTGCAGCACGAGCTCACCCAGCACTGTGTTTTGCTCAGCACACACACATTTCTCCCTCACTGGGGTCTCAGTGGTGGCATCATCAGCTCTGTGTGTGTTTGTGTGTGTGTTTGCACACCATGGTGGAGAAAACTTTGACCTCTGTGAACACAGGCAATGCTGCTGCTGCTGCAGTGGCTGAGGCAGTGATTTGCTATCACTCACCAATTCCAGCACACCACCAGCAAACAAGCCTGGGAAGTGCCAGGGGCTGACAAACCACTCCAGACCCTGCAGGGAGCTGGGTTGCCTTCACAGTGCTCTGCCTCACTGCTGGCTCTGGTAAATACTGCCCTGAACTCTTCAGAAATGAGGATTTTTGATGGGATCAGGTGCAGGCAACAGCATCTTGGAGGGGTGAAACAGCCAGGCTCAGCCTGACCTTTCAATCCTGGGTGGCTGCAGCTGTGACTCCGGAGCAGGATGAAGCCAAATTAGTGATTTTCAGAAATGTTTTGCTGATAACAGCAATCACTCTAAGTTGCTGAATGAATGCAGACACTGGTGCCCCGCTTCTCAGATAAAAAGTGATTAAAGTCTCTTTAAGAGCTTCTAAATCTGCTCTTCAGAAATTCCATTAAGCAATCTAATTAGCTAATTCTATTAACTGATTAGGTGATATTAATTAGTTAATTTAGGGGGAAAATTTATAAAGCTATCGAAGGAAATACAGAAAAAGGAGGGGGACTTTCGGCCAAGAGCTTCCTTTCTTCACCCCCACCGTGCCTTAATTAGAAATTTTAATTAGCCATATGCTGGGGGTAGGGAGTCGCTAATGGACCTCTGCTCTCCCCATCCTCTCTCCTGCTAGTCATGTGTCTACTGGTAATTCACGGTGTCCAAAGCAACTGTGGAGGTTGGAGGTTTGCCTTTTGGGTGTGTTTTCCTCCCTTTTAAGTCCAGGCTTCACTGCCTGGTCCTGGTGCACCAGACTACTGATTTAGGGGATTGAAAAACACCCACACTGAACCTTGTGCTTAGGACAGAGCACCACGAGGATGCTTTGAATGTGGACCCCTGGTAGCCTCCAGAATAATTTTTTAATTTACAGCAAAGGCCCTGGGAAAATGGCAAGTTTCCCTCACCAGCTTTATAGGGGAAAAGCTCCAGGCTGGGGGTCCCCAGGCTTCAGTTCACCACAGCACAATCTCCTGCCAGAGCATCTGGGTGGCCTGTGGATGGTCTGAAACAGAGGTGAGCCAATTTCCAGGCACATTCCCAGAGGCCCGGGGTGAGGACTCAGTCCTGGCAGCCTTCTGCAGCATCAACCAGACTGGAAACTTGGCCACCACTGCCACTGTACCATGATTTCAGCTCCTGATGAATACCGGCAGTGGTGCAACTGAGACTGCAAATCCTCCTGACCTGTGAGGATGTATGGGACCTCCAAACATGCCAGAATGACTCTCACTGTACCCAGGTACGTGTGAACCCAGCATACCAGCCTGTCACCAGCTCACACAGATCTAGCAGGGGGAGATAAGAAATCTCATACAGCTGCAAAGATTTCTCCTGAGGCACCCATGGAGGAGAGGCTCAGTGTGCTCCAGGCACTTCTCCAGTGTCTGCTCACAGTGTCCTTTCTCCAAACACAGTGATTCATGAAGGGATGGTACCAGCACCACAGGGCCTCCAAACTCTCAGTGAGGTGCTGAGCTAATTGCACCCCAGCCACTTAAATAAAAGTCACATTAATTAGCCTTGGTAACCCATGTGGGCAAGGGCAGAGGCTGGGGAGCTGCAGCATGAGGGACAGGGTCAGGGTGAGGTGACTGTGGAGAAGGCCCTGCAAGCCAGAGCCCTTGTGCTTGGATCAGGAGCTTCTTGGGACAGAGTTGTGTCATGCATCACGTCTGCAGCACTGAGAGACTGCTCTGGGGTGAGCTCTGCCACAGAGCAAATGCAAATGAAGTCCTGGGCCGTGGTGGCTCAGTTAATATTAATGCTGGCAGCGTTCCTGCTGGAAGCATCGGTGCCGCCGCCTGCCTCCTCCCGCGCCCACCCGCAGCAGCTTTCTGAATCCAAGAACTGACAGCTTTTAGTGTAAATTTTGAGGCTCTAAGCTTTCCAATTATGCCTGCACCACGCTTTCAAGTCTTCCCCAGCAACCGTCAGGTTCACAAGTTTTCAAAGGGAAAGGTGAGGATTGGTGAAATCCCAGGAACTGGGGCAAAGCCCCAGGGGTGGTGTGACTCAGCCAGGAGCACTGGGCAGGTTACACTGCACTGCCTTGCATCCTGGGGGCAAAGGTGGGTGTCCTGGCAGGGGAAGGAGCTGCCCCACAGCCTCCAGGTTCCCAAACTGATCTCCTCTGCAAGACTCATCTCCTTGCATGACTTCGTGGCCTCAGCCACAAATTCTTCCTGCAAAGTGGAAGCTGCACCTCTCACGTGGGGTAGGAGCAAAGAGACTTCCAAGCCATAGTCCTGCTCCATCCCAAGCTATCCTGAGACACACATCAGCATGGAGCCTGGTCTGGACTTCATTTGAAAGGTGAAAAGCCATCCCAAGTAATAAATATTCCAGAGGCTGTCTGATGAAATCAATTTCTACCAACCATGGTTTAGTCCAATCTAAAAACACACAGGTTTTAAAAAGTATATGGTAAAGTGACTGTTTAGTGCCTCTCCTAGGATTCAGAATTGTCCTGCTTAGATGGAGTAAGTCCACAACCACTGCTTGTAAAATCTCAGAGGAGAAGCAGTGTACACTTCCCCTGTCACTCATTGCTTTTTTGAAGGTACCAGCCACAGCAAAACAAGGAATTCCATGCCCAGAATGATCCAAAAAGGTAATTTGCACACTCAGAATGCACATGTGCCATGGCCTTGAGAGCTCTACCACTTTGAGATACTTCTTACTACGCGGCTGGGAGGGAATAAGAAAGTCTAAAGAGTTTCCCAGCTTCTTAAGCAATAAGATTCCTTTCCTTCCAAGCTCCCCGCTCTCCCAAGGCCAAAGAAACAAAAATGAGCAGATTTTAATGTTGGCCTCAAACACACCCCTATCAATGAGTAGTGTTAGGTAAATCTCTGCTCCAAACCCACCTGTATCCCAAGATACATCCCTGGAGCTTGCAGACCTGAGGAACGATGCTCACCTTCCCACCACCTCCCTTACCCTCCTGTCAGTGTAAGGCCAACAGTCTGGGGACAATAAGGACAAGGACAGAAGACCTCTTGCCCTGAAAAGCAAAAAGTCAACAGTGGAGAGCTCTGGGGCTGACCCCACTGGGAGTTACCTGCACAAAAAGCACTGAGCTGGAAAAGGGCAAATTTTGAGCTCAAACTGTCAAAACTGGGCACCACAACTGAGCTCAGCTTTATGCAGAAAGAATCAAGATGTTTATTACTATTTCAACCCAAACTTGTTGTTTTTTGCCCTGCATCTTTATTCTGTGCCACAACTAGTCTACACACCCATCTAGGTCTGCTGAGTGTTATCTATTTGTCCTTATTGCAGGACAAATTCTTTTCTTCCTCACAGTTTGTGGGCACAAGGAGACTCCAGATGTGTTTTGTCCAGTCTGTCTCATCCTTCTTATCAAGTCTCACACAGAAATAAGTGCATTTTTTCCAGTGGTGTGTAATTCCATCATCATCCCCAGCAGAAGATGTGAAATGCCATGGGTTGAAAATGTCTCTCACATCTTTATGTCCCACTAAAAGCTGGACCATACCTGTAAAACCTCTGCTGAGAAGTGCCTTAAATTTTGCTTTCTGTAGAAGTAATGGAGGAGGACAGCAAGGATGTGCAGCATTAAGTTTAGGTTATGGAAGGCTCCCATGTGGGAATAGAGTGAATGGCTTTGAATTCTTCCTCTGAAAGGAAAGAATTCTCTGAGGATATGATATTAGAGGTTGTAAAACCATGAATAAGAAGGGAAATATTAATATTAAACAGTTGTTCATTATTTCCCATTCCAGAGGATCCGGGAGCACACTGAAAATTTGCAATTAAGCACATTTTAGGCACAAAAGTAAGCACATTTTCCCAGCTCACATAGTCCATCCACAGAACTCATCACTGCAGGATGGTGGCTAGGCCAAAAGGCTGTTTGGAAATTCATAAAAATGCTGGCTATATCGATCAGTGCTGCCAAAAACCTCGGTCTGGCAGCAGCCTTCAATTTCAGCAGTTCTCCACTGCAGATGACAACAGAGGGTGGCTTTTGAGGGAGCCTGGAGGGGGGACAGTGTGGGTCTGGGGGCAATACCCCCCTGCAGACCCTGTTCCTCTGCCTCCCCCAGGCTCAGCCCGCGCTGACTGCACTCAGAGCGCACTTTTGCGAGGATCCCTGGAGCAGCAGAAGTTGGTACTAAAGTTCAGCTGTAACAGGAGCTTTGTTTAGCGGTGCTGGGACCAGAAGGTCAGCAGCAGCTGCTCTGCCAGGCTTTAACCCTTTGTTCACCTCCACGCGCAGTTTCCTGTTCCCCAGGCAGCGCGAGGAAGAGCGTTCTTTTATTCTGCTAGCCCCATTATCCATCAATTTGAGCTCTGTGACAACGCCGTGGCCAGCCTGCCTGCAGCATTCTGTCAGGCTGTAATACAGTAGCCAGCAGCAGTTTTTCCCTGCTTTTTCTCAAGCAGCCCCAGTGGCACCAGGAAATTTTGCAGCTTGTATGTTTGCAAAGTGCTGTTCAAACGGTGGAGCTTCTCCAGAGCCACTGCCAGGATGTTTAAATCAGGATAAACCAGAAGTGCTCGAATGAAGTCCCACTTTGCAGGAGATCAGTGATGCAGAGGGTTCAGCTGCTGTTTCCCAGTGCAGATCCCAACTAGTCTGAATTTCCCTGAGCATCTGCAGGGCTGGGGAGTGCGTGTGTTAACCTGACAGAAGTCAGGGAGAGTTCAGAGGTGACTGCAAGCAAGCAGAGGAATCGCTGGGAGGCCATGATGTGGAGTGCACAATGGATATCCAGGAGTCCTGTGGCTGCCAGACCCCACTCTGCACCCTGGCACTGTCCTGGTTGCACCAGACAACACAGTGGGCACAAGACCCTTTTTCAGCTCACCTATCCTTTTAAGCTGTTCTTGTCCTTCTTAAAGGACAGCCACAACTCTGATGCCTGTTGGGGATGGCTACAGCCTGGGATAACCCCCAAACTGTGCCTGGGAAATGCCAGCAGGAGCATGCCAAGGGCCATCTAGCAGCAGGGACACTCTGGTGCTGCTGTGGGAGCCTGTGTGTCATTTACCAGTCAAAAACCAGCCACATACCCTGGCTGCCCTCAGCCCTAAAGATCACCCCCCAGACCACCAGAATTTGCATTTTCTGCAGCTCCTGAGCAACCAGCCTGGTTGCAGTATGAGCTGCACCAGATCAGCCAAAGCTTTGGCTCAGCCCCCACAGCCCTGCTCCCTCCAGGGCAGCGCCGTCTCCAGCCCTGGCAGCACGCCACGTCCTGTACACACAGCCAAGGCATCTCAGAGGAGATAAAACTACAGCTTCCCAAGCACTCACCCACCCTGCCAGGCCCAGAGCCACGTGCCTCCCCGCTGAGCTGCTCTCTGGGTCAGCTCGTCTCATATCACAGCTCTTCAGCAGCCCCTGCCTGGCCATTCAGCTACAGTCCCTGGAGTTATGGCTTTAAATTATACCACTGTGTAATGCTGATAGCCCTCGCTTCCCCAGCCTCCTGGCTGAACAGTCATGATGCTTTGAGCAGAAACCTCAAGGAATTCCAGTTTTCTTAGAAATTCACCCCTCTGCCCCCACATTTACCAGTGTTTGCTGGTGTGAAGCTTCTCTGTAGCTTTGCCACTTAGTGCAAGACTGAATCAGAGCATCACAATGCTGGCCGTGTCACACACAGGCTTTCTCATGTCACAACCTGGCAGGACTCACTGTCATCTCGTGATGCAGCTCTGGGACAGCTGTGCTTTTTCATAAAATGCTGCAGGACTCTTTGTGCCCACTCGCAATTGGCTTGGAGGACTTGGGCAGCTCTGAATCACCAGCAGATGCTGCTTGGCAACATTCCACAGGGGCTGCTGGAGTACATGCCATGCTCAACTGGTGACTGTGTGGGGGCTGCTTCCCCAGGTCACCAGTCTTCCTGCTTGTGATCACATGAGGAAAAGGCTTTTATGTATGAGGATGCTTCAGCACTTTCCTTTCTGTCTAGATTTCTACCATGAGCTTTTATCAGGCCAGACTTCCATGCCATCAAGGTATTAGAAAAAAGAGGTACAGGAGAGCCTGTTCAAGGGAACAGCCCCAAATAAACATTGGTGACAGACTGGAGAGCTCAAGCAGCGTGGTACAGCCACAGCCATGAGGTCCATGTGCACCTACATCCCAGAAAATCTCCATCTGCCCACAGATGAATGTAAGGAAAAAGCCTTTTAAGAAGGCTTTTAAAAAGGGGAAGTGGAATCATGTGAAGTGTGAGGAAGACACATCCTCCACCAGCTCCATCATAAGCAGTGGGAATCCAAGCTCTGACACTTCACAACACACCAGACCAAGCTCTCCATGGAGGTGAACAGCATTCACCTGCACCAGAGTCATGCTGGGGCCAGTTTTGATGTGGAGGGCAGCAGGAGAAGACAGGTGTTCTTACCTGGTTTGAACCAGACTGAGCAGCACTGGCAATCCCTGACATGTCATCGAGGGCCAAGCCAAGAAACCTGAGCAGTGCTGGGGCTCCAGCTGCTCTTGCACTACATCATAAACCTGCTCCATTCACCTGCTCATATAACGCAATTCCATGGGGGAACAGCCTCTCTGCCATCCCAGAGACCAGCTTTGGCCTGATGAATGAAGCTGGCCAGCCCTGGCACTGTAGCTAATACAGTCAGCAGTGGATTCCCATTGCTCAGGGTTCGGTAGCACGTTTCTAGCTCTTACAGGAGGAGTTTGGAGCCTTGGAACTGTCTTCTCCTTCACTGCTCAGTGGTCAGTAAATCCACAGAGAGATGCAAGCCACGAGAAGGTGCAGACACAACTTTCTGCATGGGCACTCAAGACTGGCTCTTGTGACACCATGAGTTGGGATGGGAATGCAGCCAGGGCTGAATGCAAGGATCTCTCACTGTCCTCTAGAAACAGACAAGGAGACACAAGCACCATTTGCAAATGCAAGAGTGACTTTTCAAGAAAATTTCAGGAACAATATTTATCAAAACCCAAGCAAAGGTCTCCTACATCACTAAATAGCTCTTATTAATGACAGACCCTATCAGGACAAAGCTTGATCCCTTCAGATCCTTGGGGTAAGCTGCAAAAGACTGAGGACAAAATGGAGGTAGATTTCTATCCCACCCTCACCTTTTCTTTCATCCTTTTCCCCGAAATTCACAGGAATGTTTCCACAACGCAGCAACATAAAAGGGAATATGATACAGCAATATCCTGTGGAGAGGCAGCTGTAAGTCAATTATGAGCTACCTTTAAGCCAAGAAAAAGTCTCTGAATTTAAGAGGAGAGACACCAATGAAGTCCTACTGGGACAGACTCTACAAATAAAAGAAAAGAACATTTTTGCACCGTTTCTTTTGAAAAGCACAGAAGAGCAGTGCTGGGCAGCAATAAAATTTTCCCTGTGATCCACCAGAGGACTCAAAGACTCCAGAGGAAATGTACCCTCCTCCAATAAATGACAAAGGACCAGCATTTCTCCTTTCCTCACTGATTGCAGTGAAGTCAAAGCAGAAGCAGTGACCCACAGCAAGTCAGGGTCTGGCCACTCCATGAGCCAGACTTTTCCAAGAGCTCTGGGAAGCTGCTCCCCAGCAGACCCTTCAGCTGGTCCATTTGCTACAGGTTCTTCTCCTGCCCCCACAGCAGGCTGGATTAAATAATATCAAGGACATCTGCTGTCTGCTGTTCTTTTTCTTTCATCCCTCCCCCAGGCAGAGACCAGGCTGGCAGGAACTCCAGCTCCCTTGCATTGTTTTGGATCTCCCTCAGAGGAGCCCTCCAGGTCACATCCGACAGTTCCTTTCAGCAGTGTAATTGTAAATATTTGGGACCAAAGCCTTCTGGATCTTCTCAAACCTGGCTTTTGCCAGTGCAAAAAAAGACACACATGCCAGGGAATGTTTTGTTTAACTCTGTGTCCTGGCTCTTTCCGAGCTTTCCAGGTACCCAGAGGGATGGGAGGTGACCTCAGGCCAAGCAAAGTCAGTCTATGGTCTTTCCCCCTGGAGGATCAAGCCTGGAGCCCCACAGTACCCAAGCATGTGACAAGCACAATAAATGCATCTTATCACCAGTTGCAATGGACATTTCACTTTCCTGCCTCTGGTGCAGAGTCCTGGCCCCATTCCAGAACTCTGAAATAGTTCTCTTCCCAAAACCTCCAAAATTCCTAAGGGGCTGGCACCAAGAAAAAGACTCCACATCCCCCTGCCCCAAAATGAAACTGTGAGTCTTGGATTTCTGCAAATAGGAAAATAGGAATTCCACTTGCAAATAGGGGAAAAAAAATAATTAAAAAAATCTTCTTTGTAAGAAGATGTGGTAGATGTGGTTGCAGCTTCTTTCCAGGACAGGTGAGCTGTCATGGTACTGGTTTGGATAACAGGATTGGCTTTCCTTAGCCTGGATCCAGCCTCGCACCCTCAGCAGATGGTGAGAGAGGGAGTAGATCCCTGTACATGTGCCATATCCCTTTGACAACAGCCTCAACCTCCCAATAACTTCTTCCTTTGCCTTTCCCTCGGTAAGATGTGGACTTGTGCCTTGTCTGGCCCTTGTCTCACTTGTTTCCCTGTCCCTGCAGCATCAAAAGACATCCCCATAAGTGCTGGCAGTGCAGTAAGAGTGCTGCTTGTTGCAGGGCAATTGATTTCACTGTCACTGAGGCAGACAGCATCACTGGGGACTGAAATAACTTCAGCTTAATTGATTAAGCAAAGCAGCTGAAATGGATATTAGGACTGTGTATGGGGCACAAGTATGAAAGGCAAAGAGCATGGCAAAGCACATGAATGCCAGCCTCCAGCTGTGCTGAAGGGAGAGGAATGACAGGAAAACAGGGAACTTTTTTTCCTCATTTCATTCAGTCTCAGCTTCAGAGAGCTGGAGAATAATTTGGGTTGTCAGGGACCTCTGGAGGTCTGCAGCGCAGTGCCCTGATCAAAGCAGGTCTGGGTTCAAGGTCATCTCCAGTTGTTCAGGGCCTTGCTCCACTGAGTTTTGATTCTCTCTGAAGATGCAGACTGCTCACTCTCCCTGGGCTTCTCTTCTAGTGCTTCAGTGCTCTCATGACAAAGATGCTTTTTCTTATGCCCAAAATGAATTTCCCCTGATGCAGCTTGTGTCCATTTCACCACCCTTTGTTAAACGTGTCTTCTCAATATCCCTGCCTTAAACACAGCAAAAGCTTTACCCCTTTTGCCTTCTCCTGAGCTAAACATTCTCTTTGACCCAGAGTTAAACACTTTAAGTGAGAAAAGCAGCAGCAATGAGTGCTGGATTTTGGTGGGAGGGGTTGATGTCGCCTCCCCTTCCAGCCGTTCTTCACGCTTTTCTTTCCAGCTGAAATTGTTCAGCAATTTGCAGTTTGAACGTGTAAATGTGCTTCTGATGACCAAAAGTCACATTTCTCATCAAACCGAATACTTACTAGAAAAAATGTACCCAAGGAAAATCACCAGAAATTGGGTTCCTTTGAAAAAACTCACCCCTTCTCAGCATCCTCCCCCTCAGCTCTCTTGGGTGTTAAATATTAAAGTAAGGAGTTGCTGGCTTTGATACAGAAGTAGTAATTCTCTGCCTGAGGTATTTCCTTTCCTGGCTCTCCTCCCTTTCAACTTGGAGTGATTTTTTTTTTTTAATTCTGTAGTATTTGCCTATTTCCAACACCTCCCCCACGTGGCATGATGTCAAATCAGCAGCAAGCAGGCCAGCAGGAATGTGTGTTCCCATTATCCTCAGGGCCAGAGTGGAAGTTTTTAAGACAGAGTTGATAAAATTGTCCTTCTGCAGGCCAATTGCTCAGCAGAAGTCCCTCCTGCAGGAATGTCACTGCGTGCTTCCCACAGCAAGGCAGCCAGGAGGCTCCTGCTGCTACCAGCAGATGGTTGGAGGGTCAGCCACCACAGTGCCAGGGCTTTCTGGATGGCTTCCCTGGGATGCAGGTGAGCAGAACTATTGCTGTGTGTCTGGGAAGGAAATGCAAGACCACAGCCAAAACTGGGGAGCCCCTCAAAGGGTCACCTCTGTCAGAGCCAGCACAATTTCCAGTTGTCCCAAGCCCTGCCCAGCTCTGGCCTCTCTGCAGTCCTGGGAGGGAGTGAGGTCTGCAGGCCAGTTTGAAATTTCCCCCTTGGAATTTGTTTTTCCTATACAAATTCCCCTCTTCTTATTACTTTTGTCCCATATCAAAGGCTAAGAGAACAGCAGTACCTTGTCTGTCTGAGAAATGAGACAGAGGCACATATGAAACAAATGATCCCAGAATCATTTCCTTAACCCACTAACATATAAATGAAAGCACTTTAGTTTCCTCTTTTTTCTTTTTTTTCAAAGAAACCAAATCCTTTCCTGCTCCAGCTGAACCCAAGTGTTATTAAATCAGCCATCAGAAGATGACCAGGCTCAAGGAATCAGATTAGAGGGATACCCACAGAGGAAGTGTGGGTCCCCACATTTGTTACAGGTCTAAGCTTCAACTGGCTGCAAGGAGATAAAATGTGCAGCTCTGGGCTCTGCTCCCAAACCTGGGACCTGATCTCTTCCTGTCCACAGCCGCCCAAAACTTTGTGTGCAGCTCTCACCACATCAGAACAACACTTACACCCAGTAAGGCAGAACATACACCCTTCTATTTGAAAAACTTCAAGTAACATGCATCAAAAACTGCCTTGGGGAGGAAACTGGGCTCCTTAAGACTCTGAACGTGGTCATGGGAGGCAGGTTTCAGGAAGATGCATGAGCTATGAGGCTTCTGGTGCCCTGCACCACTTTCCCTAATGCTGGGGACAATGGTGATCTATTTATTTCATTACAGACCTTTGCTGTGTTTTAAGCTGCTGCTAATTAGAAATGTCTGCTTCAACTGCCACTGTAACACTGATTTAGTTTCATGTCATTTTAAGTGGACTGAAATGTTTCCATCTATAGTATTCCTCTCCTGCTCGCCTGCAAACAAGAAAGATAAATGCTGATCAACCTGACAGATAAGCCAGACACGACTAAGGTGAATTATTTAGATCAACTAACATTTATCAGGCAGTCATTGCATATTCCCATATTCCTGGAGTGTAGCTTTCCTGGACTACAAAAAGAGAGTGTATGTCTTGATTGCAGAAACCTGAAATACATTTCTTGCCATAGGGATTATTACAGACCCTTGCAAAACAAAGATTTATATCTTTAAAAAGCCCTATTGCTACATATTTTCTAGCAAAATCTCACAGTGCAATCTGGCAATGGAGAGTCATCTGTATTTTCAGTCAATTTCATCAGCTTCATCTTGCTCTGAGATCCTGACCCACAAGTCACAGTCTGCCTCAGGTGGCCATGCAGTCCCCTCAGCAAAAATATCCTCCATTTCCACACCCAGTGGGACACATTTCCTTCCTTGATGACATAAACAACCCTGGGCAGAGTTTATCTTGCAAACAAGACCCTTAAATGTAGGCAGCCATGTGCCCCTGCCTGCATATGAACTAAAAGTCCAAGTTCCCAGAATTTTGAGCAGAGATCTGGGCCTGGGTTTGGTTGTTCAGTGGACACCTCACGTGTCTCAGGATTGTCACATACCTGTACACTGATAGCAGGTACAAGGACCTTTGGGGACCCTTCTGGGGCAGAGTTGGAGCCCACACCAGGGTTCTGAGACCACCTCAAAGACACAAAGGCAGTGTAAAGGGAGTTGTGACCCTCCCCAGTCCAGCCCCATGAGCAGAGGGAACAATTCACGTGCTCAGCTGGTGCCTGTCCATTCTAGAAAAAGCTGATTTTCCATCCTGATTTTCCCTCCCAGCTCCCCTGGCTGTATTGAATGATTGCTCAGCAGCCGCAGTGGTGGAGAGCCTAGACCTCATTTGGACACCCAGCACTAGATGCCAAATTCTTTTAATCTTAATTTCACCCCGAATTGCCTCTTGTGTGCGCTGGACCAGGTCACATCGCCCTCAAGTGGAGAAGGATCACAACGAGGACTCAGAGATCACCCCGAGGCTGTTTTCTTTTGGGAACCCTGAAAAAAAGCAAGGATCTACCCAGTCCTCCAGGACAACGTGTGCTGTGAAAAAAGCTGAGTTGCAAGAAGACAAAGATTTCAAAAGACAGACCAAAAAAGCTACAATGGAGAAGGCCATAATTCATGCTGTTGAGCCCCCACCATAACTCAGCCACCTTGTAGAGTTCCATCATGATAGCATCTCACCCAACTCAACATCAAACAAAAGGTGGTAGCAAAGCCAAGACTATAATTCACCTCTCCTGGATACCCACCGTGTGCATTAATCACCCCAGAAAAGTGTTTGCTTTATGGCCTGACTCAGTGTCCAGCCAGCGTGCTGAGAGAGGTTGGGCCCCTCTGCTGAAATATGCAGGGTCTTGTAAAAAGAAATCAAAATAGGAGATCAAACTGAACTGATGTGAGCAGCCTGACTTCTGGCAGCTTCTAGCACCAGGGTGCTTGGCTTTGAAACCTTACTATTGTTCTTGGCTGGATTTTCTCCAGGTTACGACAAAAACAAAAACAAACAAAATCAAAGCAGTGATGTAAGAACAAGAGCTCTTTTATATGGAAATGTATTGACGGTGCTCACTTACGTCTAGAGAGAAAAATCTGAACCTAGAGCTGAAGGTACAGCTCTTGGCAGCCTGGAAGAATGGCTGGTGGTAGTGACAGGTGATTATCTCCAGTTTGGAGGCTTTGCCAGAGCACAGTACTCTGTGTGCTCTGTGTACTCGCTGGAAGGGAGAAGAATGCTGGAAACAAAATGTTATGAATCCTTCACCTGGCTCTGGAAGGAACATTCCAGCAGCAGCTGACCTCACAGGGCACACAGGAAATGCAAAGCTGGGATCTCTCCCAGGAAAGGGACCTTCCTTGCTTACATGCTGTCCTCTTTCAGCTTGGCTTTTTAACCCCTTCTTATCTCCTGTGTGGGTGGATCTGTTGCTTGAGATTCTTCTCCTCCTCCTCCCTGTCTCTATTCTCTTCCTCAAAGTCTGCTCCTTCATTCAATCTAGCAATTAATCCTGTAAACTTGATCTTCAGCCTGTAGAAGTGGTTGAGCTCTCCACTCAATATGAGGGGCACAGATCTGTTGCAGGTTTGTAACAAACTGTTCTGGCTGCCTTGGATGCATCAAGAAAATGGTTGGGGTCAAAAAGAAAGTGGCTTCTGAAACAAATCTTATCCTCTTAGACTTACAACAAGCACGTTTCCACTGCAGCATAGCCTGTGCCTAACCTTTTCCCAGATCCCTCTTCTAATCTCAGCCTGGAGCAGCATGTGTGCAGCCCATTTTACAGCACAAGGACCTAATTACATTTTCCAGCTGTGCAGCAGACTCCCACAAGGCAAAATAAAGCCTAATAATGTACATTTCTTAGCTACCACTCTTGGCCCTCTTGGAGCAGTCCATGGCTCTCAGGCTGACAAGTGGGCTGAAGGATGCCTGCACCCTTCCACTTTTACCAGGAGAGCTCTTCCTCTTCCATCCCTGCTGTTTTCATGCACCAGGCCATCCCTTTCCACCCAAGTCCACTTAACATCTTCTCAGTTTGCTAATTGCCCTCTGGAAAGCACAGAAATGAACCCATGCTCTGCTGAACCACATCAGCTTTGGCAGCAGCTGATGGGTTTTGCCCTCCCCTTCCTGCTCCTCCATCTCCATCCAGCGCGACATTCCTCTGGGAAGGCACCAGCTCCTGCAAATGTGGAGAGGAGCACAGGCACGAAAAGGGAATCCAGCAAGGTACAGTTGGTCTGGAAACCAAAGCAGCTGCTCGGAGAGTGCTGGATAGCCAGAGGGTCACCACAATGGTGGCAGCACCATGGTGTCATCACAGCAGTGTCACCACAATAGCCAAGGCACAGCATGGTGGCGAAGTGAAGAAGGGGTTTAAATGCAAGGGAGAAGAGGAGCAATGCTCTCCAAGAATCCCTTGCTCATCAAAACCAAAAGCAATCTCAATGAGAAATGCATTCCCCAGGCAGTCACAGTGAGTCTGTTCAAGGGAGGTTCATATTCTCTCCCCTACAAAGTTTCATGGAGCATTTCATGGCGCGTAAGGGATCATCTAACTTTATCTCCCCTCTACAACAGGCTGTGAGCCAACCCTTTTTGGAGCTTGACAATGTAGATTTGGAAATGGTTCTTCACTGAAAAGGAGGTGACACTGCTGCAGGCTGTGGCCAAGAGCTGCAGGTACCAAGGCACCAGAACCAGAGGTACCTCATGGCCTCCTCCCTGCAGGATGCTGAGGGTTAAGGATGTGCCCCCAGATAATCCTGAATCTTAAGATCATTCTGCAAACCAACCTCTTTGGCAGCAGAGAGGCCTGGATGAAGGCAGAGCTGAGCTGCAGGGCTCTCTGAATGTGGGCCAGCCCAGGCATGCTGGGCATCACAGCTCTGGCCCAGCTTTGCTCAGCAAACAGAGTGGAGTCAGTACAAGATGGATCTGTCATGACCAGACCAAACTACAAATGATTACCTGAAGGGCTTCAGACACCCTGTTTAAACCTAACCCTTTTATGGACATGTTAGGGAAATGTAGCCCGAGTTAGTCTGGCCAGTAGGTAGAGCCTGAGAGTGTCAAAGGTGTGAAGTGTTTGGGGCTTTTCCTGGGGAAAAGGCTAAGAGGAACAGCTTGAGTGTCATGCAGCCAGGAAACAATTTTTTCCTTATTCAGATTAAGACAAAATGGTGTGATTGTAGCCATCTGTTTGAGCTAGATGAGGATATTTTTAATTATTTCTTAAGAAGTAAAAGAGGGATCTGATGGTCCAATTGCATTCCTGTCCCCAAGCTGGCATTCATACAATGTCCTCCACCAGCAGATGCCACAGCCTTGCATGAAATTTAGTCACAACACTTATGCCAAATTTCTAGTAGTCAATTTCCCTATTATCCTTTAAGGAAAAAAAAAAAAAAAAAAAAAAAAAAATAGTCAATTTCCCCTATTATCCTTTAAGGAAAAAAAAAACCAAACCAAAAACCAGACAAAACAGCACCGTAATTCCCTTTTGATTGTAAGCTTATATGTTTCCTTGTTTTACATTGGGTTTATTTCCATTTGTGTTAACATTTGCCTACAGCTCCTATCAGTTCCACAAGTAACTTTCCCATGCCATATCTGCCTTGCTTTATCCTTTGTTTGCCCATTGTAGTAACTGATTACATTGTTGAGCAAAATTTGCTTTAATCTGTCACCATGAAAGCCTAATCATTTTGGGGCAGGCTGCCTGAATTATTGTGAATGAGGATCTCATGTCTGTGAACCAACGGAAAATAGGTAAATAGAGGAGAATTCTGAGCACCCTGAGGATGCTGAGGCTGTACAGACTCGGGACACTTTTGAGTTGTGGCTGAGTTAGTGACAGAACTTTGAGAAAATTCATGGTTTATGGACTCTGTATGAAACTTGCTTTCTGCCCTAAAAGAGGGAAGCCAACAGTGTGGCTTTGCCTCTGCTACCTGCAGCCTTCAGGTGCCAGAATCTTCATTTCCAGTGTCAGAGGGCTGAGCTCACACCCTGGGTGGGCTCAGGCTTGGATCCCACACTGATCACAGTGGCAGCCCCCTCATTACACAAACCCTGCCAGCAACGACAGCAAAACTGACTGCAGCTTTTCCTCCCCCGATTTCCAGCTCCCTCCTGAGAGAGCCATCAGGGCCACCCATGCAGGACTCCCTGGCTTTCCACAGAAGCCACGGGGATGTGCTTCACTGGCCGTAGGTGTGAGCTCAGCAGCCAGCCAGCCTTGCTGACTCACGGGCCCCAGGATGGCTCCAGATGAGTCACCAGGCTGAGTCACTCGCTGCATCTGCACTGCGTATTTATGGCAGCTTTGCATCAGCCCTGGCAGCGGGGAAGCTGTTTGTGTGGAGTAACCATGGAGAGGCAGGAAATGCTGAGGAGGACCGAGAGGTGAGGGATGAGGAAAAACCAACAGGGGAAAGCGCATTCCACCTCCACAGCCCTGGAGTACAAAAGGAAATATTTGCCTCTGGGGTAGAAAACCCTCTCTTTTCCATGATGTCCCTAACTGGGAGAAGTGGAAATGCTGTAAGAAGCAACCTTGCAGGATCTTTTCCATTATGCTCCTAACTGGAAGAAGTGGAAATGCTCTAAGGAACCTTGCAGGGTCTGGAGCCCCTGCAAATCCCACAGGGAAGTGTGTTAGCACAGTGGATTTGGCTCAGATGAGCTTTTCCCAAGGGAACAGCTTTAAGCAGGTGCATCCAAGGTGCCAGGCAGGGTCCCCTCACCAGGCCTTTCATCTCACCCTGCACACTCTGTGATTGTTTGGCTCAAAAATCATAATGAAGTGATTGGTGAGGGTGGACCCCAAAACCTCACTGCCCTGCTCTTGCTGATGGTTTGTGAGATCAAGGGTCAAGAAGGCAGGAAAAGCAATGGCTGTGTCACTTGGGTCCTACTACACTGTCCTCTCCCCACCTTCAGTGTGGTTTGTACCATCCAGAGAACATTCACAAGGAAATTTAAAAAAAAAATTAAAAAAAATCCCATCAGCTTCTTCTTTAAAGAAAGATGAGATTTCTTTTTTTCCAGTAATAGTTCACACCACAGGAATTTTAATAGGCAGTAAAGGATTACGATTTTATTATTGTGTTTTCATAAATGGTTAATTAGCCAACAGATACAGTCACCCATAAATGTTCCCACAGATGTGGGTTTAACATCTGTTAGAGATAGCTTTTGTATCTACACTAGCACTTTGCTCTGTATCAAACCAGTGAATTTGCCATAGGCATGGTCAGTTTTTCACTTTTATTAGTGGTCTCCAGACCAGAAACACCTTTAAGCAATGGGTTTGCAAGGTTGCACATCTGGCTAAACCTGAACATTATTTATTTGTCCACCTGCCTTGTAGAAACATTTTTCCCTTCAAAAAAGAGGAGGGGGCTGATTGTGACACAAACCTCAGTGAGATGGGACAGAAAATATTCCTGCTTCTGCACAGGTTGTACCATGAATGTTCACAAGAAATAAAACTAAAGTCTTTTCCAGTGTAATACAGAGCTTAGCTTCTCCTTTTATTCACAGCAAAAGTCAGCTGAAAATGTTCTTTTGGCAAAGATAGGGTGGATTTTGTGGTGGTTTTTTTGGTGGTTTTTTTTTTAATCACTTAAAGTTAAGAAAGGAGCAAAAGCAAGTGAACATGTTTATAGACTGATTTGTAAGGCACAAAACACTGTACTTTGCACTGCTGAGAACCAATGTGCACACAATGGGTAAACACACAATGAGAACAAGCAAGTTTAATTTTCTTTCCAAACAAACTAGACAAGAGAAAGATTATCCCCTCCTTGGAGCTGCCTCTATGAAGTTTACTGCTGAAAGTGCTCCACCTTCCCTCTGTTGTTTGTTTACCTTAGATTACACATAAAAATTTGATATGCCAAGGTAAAAATAGCTGCACATTCTATCAGACAGAAGATAAAGATCCTTTTCACGTCATTTTATTTAAGTGTACTGGTACTTTTTGAACTCCCTCATGCTGGGACCAGTTTCCAGCCAGTCCACACTGCAGCAGCTCAGTCCCTCCAGGCAAGGAGTGAGATGTGCTGGTGGTTACCAGCTGCAGAGGTAAAAAATGTACTCACAGTGCAGGGACTGAGTGCTGAAAGCAATTAAAGACATTTAGCAGCTCCCTGAATAGTGAGACCTCTTTCCAACCAAGGTCTGTCTCAATTCCCATGTGGGAGGTTCCTTGCTGCTGCTGGCTAAAACTGTTTCTTCTAACACAAAACCACCTATGTAAGAGTTTCACAACCTCACCAGGTACTCAAAATCCACAAGCTAGTAAAAACTGCCCAAGGTTACTCTCCACAGCCTGGACTGGATCCTGGCATGAGAAGTAATTTTTTTAGCTATTTTCCCAGAAGAAATACCCTGACATGACTGGCTATCAGGTACCTCAGGGTACAGAAACTGTTGGAGGCTCCTTCCCAGAGCCAGAAAGCCAGGAGCAAACTCTGTCTGATGAGCACTAAGAAAGGCAGGGATTAACTTGGTTTTTTGGCAGAAGTGAATTTACAGCTTGTCTACATGATGATGTTATTTCAAACAAGCGGAGAATGTGAATTAAAGGCACGGTGGTTGCGCCAGAATGGTTCTGTTCATGCACTCATTTTTCCTTTCAAAATCCATGCTTCTTTCTGGGAGGGACTGGGACAGAACAGCCGTGCCAGGCAGGTCTCTGGTGACATCAAAGCCTCAGGGACACAGGTGTGAAGCACAGGCAGTGACTTGCCCTGAGCCCTGGGAACGCTGCTGGCAGCATGGCAAGGTGGAGGGTCAAAGTTTGAATGGGAGAGCCAAAATTGCTGCATGTCAGTGCTGAGCTGGGTCTGCCAAGGGAGACTGCCCTGGGCAGGGAGAAGCTGGGGTGTTTTGCCAGCCTGACATCAGAGCATGGGGATGAACTGATTAAACCCCTCAGGAACCTGAAGCAGTGTTACTTTTACATTGGACCAATACAAGTACATTTTTCATTTCTCGGTCTCTAAAACTCTCTGGAGCAGTCTTGTATTTTCTGAGACCCCAACAAAGGAAGGAAAGGAAGGAATCTGACTCCATGTTCTTAGAAAGCTAATTTATTATTTTATGGTATTATATAATATTAAAGAATTCTATACTAAATTATACTAAAGAATACAGAAAGGATACAGACAGAAAGCTAGAAAGATACTACTGAAAAACCTGTGACTCTCTCCAGAGTCTTGACACAGTTTGACAGTGATTGGTCATTAAGTAAAAACAATTCACATGCAACCAATGAAGCAATCACCTGTTGGTAAACAATGTCCAAACACATTCCAAAGCAGCAAAACACAGGAGAAGCAAATGAGATAATATTGCTTTCCTTTATCTCTGAGGCTTCTCAGCTTCCCATGAGAGAAATCCTGGCAAAGGGATTTTTCCAGAAAATATCACGGTGACAGAGCAGGAGAGCACATCTGGAATGCTGCACAGAGGCACAAATTTTGGGTTCTTCACATGGGACATCCCAAGCCCTCCTTGCCCATGGTGAGCTCCTGCTGCCCACTCTCAGCTGTGTCTGTCAGATGGAGCTGTGAGGTGCTTTTCCAGCACCAAATCATGCCCACATGTGAATATCTTCATGAAAACAAGTTACCATCTTATCGCCTTAAAGGTTTGCAAGGTCCTGCTGTGGTTCTTCTCACCCAAAGCAGACGTTCAGGACAGATCAGGGGAACCCTTCCTGCAGGGAGAGATTGCTCTCTGCCATCCTGCTGCTCAGCCTGAAAGAGCACGATCCCCCCTCACCAATGGATTACTCTCGGAACCTCCTCTGGTCGAGATGACCCCAAGATGTATTAAAAATCTCTTTTTTTCCCAACCCAGCTGTCGAACAAGGTGTCAGAAGTCTTCAGCTGTTGTTCTCAAGGTTGTTTATCATTTCTTATCTAAAACATTTTCTGTCTGGCCTGCCGAGGTCTGTTCAGCAGGTCAGTCTGAGGCACGCTGCACTGCCCTGAGGCTGTACTATCTCATTATTTATGTCCCAATACCTGTGTTAGACAGTGACTTTCTACTCTACACCAATCCCAAAGTGCCACCATCACCAAGAAGATGGAGGCTAGGAAGAAGAAGGAAGAAGAACAGGACAATGCCCAAATTTCTCCATCTTGCCCCCTAGACCCCCATAGTAAAACTCTTCAAAATTCCACTTTTCACCCTGTGACAATTACTGTTATGCAATTTAAAATTTTACGACTTGTAATTCTTCATATAAAGTTGGTAATTTGCTCCATGGGTTGAGATTGAATTCCCAGGTGTCTTTGGCTTCCTGCCAGAGTCTCCAAGCCCGTGTCAGGGTCTTGAGCCATCCAGGGCACCCAGAGGGATGTCCTGGGTTCTGACAGAAGACCAAGGGCAGACAAAATGTGTCTCAGCTAGAGGGATGTGGGGGTCAGCAGACACCTGAAAAGCAGCTATTAAAGTAAACCTTCAGGCCCTATATATGTGATAAAGAAATCTGTGTGGTATGTTTCAAGTCCAGCTCCAGCTATCAGCTGCTGAAAATAAATTGTATTTGGGTCCAGGTTTGGATGAAAAATAGATTTAGGTCAGAACCTGAATTCCTTAATGTGTATCTCACTCTGGACTTCATTTCCCCTTTCTAAAAGTGTGCTTTGTTTACAACTAGAGATTGAGAAAAACATACAAAACAAAGTGAAAATTTTCCTCAAACACTAATGTTGTTGAGATCTGGCAGAAAAATAGAAGACAGGTTTTATTTTGTCAACTGTACATAAACACAGGCATTTCATAAACAAGGAATTGATTCAATTGTTTCCAGAGGTATGAGAGTGAGGGAGAGAGCTGAGATTTAGCTATTAAAGACAATCTCAGGAGAGGGAGGGAATTAGTCTCCAGTTGAGCCAGATATTTCCCTCTCAAAAAATAAATGAATCAAAGTCATGCTCAGTCAGCCAAATTATCCAAGCAGCTGCCAGCATCCCTGGTTTCTGGGGTTTGTGTGATTTTGAGAGAGGAGTGCTGCATTCTCTCTAAACAGAGCATCCTGAAGAGGGTCAGGATTGCAGAGTCCCAGTTTGGGGATTTTTAAATAAGACAAAGCTGGTGAGTCTTAGAGCCACTCCGTGCTCCAGATTTGATTTCTAGCTTGCTGTGCAGCCCCCTTTGGACTCGGTTGTGCCTGCACAGCTCCCTGTGTGTGTCACACCCAAAGCCACTGTGGAGCCCTGGGAGCACCTCTGCAGTGCCTCCCACTTTGCCATAGGGGGTCCCACCCCTTGGCTCCCCACTTTGCTTTCATGTACTCTGCTATGGTTCACACAAAGGGGGCCAAGATGCATTTCCCAGGATCACAGGGCCATAGAATGTTTTGTGTTGGAAGGGACATTTAAAGGCCACCTAGTCCAACCCCCTGCAATGAGCAGGGTCACCTGCAGCTAGGTCAGGTTGCTCAGCCTCATCCAAATCTCAAATTTTTTCAGGGATGGAGCGTCCACCACCACCCACAGCCAAACTGTTCCTGTGCCTCACCACCTTCATTGCAAAATTTTTCTACTTTATATTTAGTCTGAATCTCCTTTTGTTTAAGACTATTACTCCTTGTCCTATTGCTAGAGGCCCTACTAAAAGGTCTGTCCCCATCAAAATTAACTCACTTAATTAGCTCTGGGAAGGGTGCTGCCCCACACAGCTCCTTAATCCCCTCCCATTATGCAGCAGCCACAGCAGCAAGGGCACAGATCAGCATCTGCTACACGACCTCAGCTCCCAGCTTCCCTCAGAATCTCCAGCTGGTCCCAGGCAGAGCAGCCAAGAGCTGGTTTTTGACAGCCTGGTCCCTGGAAATGTGAAATTGGCTTGAAACACTTCCTTCTCCTTTCCAAAGCTGTCACACAGAGTGTGGCTGGTGAGGTGAGCCAAGGGCTTGGCAGGTCCAGAGGTTCTGGGTGTCCCCTTGGTAGCACCAGATCATGCTGGACAGCTGATGTAAGGGTGCATGAGCTATGTTTGGCATTCCAGAGAGAGCAGAGGGATGAGATGGAAAGGGGTGGGATGGAAGGGGAGAGGATGTAAGCTGAGCTCAGTGTTTGAGCCCTTTTCCTGGAGTCCCCACTTTGCAGTGACTCCCAGGAGCACAGCAGGGCCCAGAAGTGTCACTCAGTGGGGGCATTCCCACCTACAAAAGCCACCTCCAAGCACCACCCACACCTAACAAAGGCTGTGGAGCCCAAATTTCCCCTTGCAGCATGACAGCATCCCCTGGCTGCCTTCCCCTGCTCCCTGACTCACAGCCTGACCTCAGCGCCGGGCAGGGGGCCAGGGAGGAGTCACATTTAACTCACAGCTCCCCAAAATCCTCCCTCAGCAGGGATTTCTGCTCAAGGATGGCGGGAAGCAGCTCCAGAGGCCAACCCTGCAGGAAAAGGCAGCTGGGAGCCGGGGGAAACCTGTTTGCTCACCCTCTCCTGCTCCCCGGGCTCTCACTGATCCTGCTGGTGATCCTGGGGATGTCACAGGGACTGCCATGGATACCCCTGGGGATGTCACAGGGACTGCCATGGATACCCCTGGGGATGTCACAGGGACTGCCACAGCCACCCTGAGGATGTCACAGGGATTTCCATGGATACCCCTGGGGATGTCACCCCTGGGGATGTCACAGGGATGGTCATGGATACCTCTGGGGATGTCTCAGGCCCTGCCATGGATACCTCTGGGGATGTCTCAGGGACTGCCACAGCCAGCCCTGGCTCCAGGTGAGCCTGCCAGGGGTGGATCAGCCAGCAGAGCTCCCCTCCAGATGGGGACCTGCCTGGATCCATCACTGGCAGCAGCCCTGGATGGCTCAGGGAGAGCAGCAGCTCCTCTCCTGGCAGTGCCAGGGCTGTGGGCAGAAGGGCACTGGGGTTTGCCTGTGGCTGGCACAGCTCAGGCCCTGCCCTCCATCACCAGAGGTGGAGTTCAGCCATTCCCCTCTGGAATGAGTGCAGGAGGATGGAGCTGTGCCAGCATCCCTTCCTTTATTCTGGTAGTTCCCCACAGCCTTTACAAAAAGCAGAAGTGGGCAATGAGAGCTGGCAAACATCTGACTGAAAAAGAGTGTTGGAGAATACCTCTTTTTGGGTGATTATTTTATTTTTGGTGAATATTTTATTTTTCCTGTAACTGGCATTTCTGCACTGGCACAGGGACATGGATTAAAAAAACACCTGCAACAAAAGGGGCTCGGCTCCCCACAGCCTTTACAAAAAGCAGAACTGGGCAATGAGCGCTGGCAAACATCTGACTGAAAAAGAGTGTTGGAGAATACCTCTTTTTGGGTGATTAATTTATTTTTGGGTGAATATTTTATTTTTTTCCGTAACTGGCATTCTGCACTGGCACAGGGACATGGATTAAAAAAACGGAGACCAAGGAAAAAAAAAAAGGAACGAAATGGTTTTTATAAAAGGTTGTCTGAAAGATGGATTGCCATCAAAACCAGAATGGAATATATGATCAAAACTGAGGGAGACACTTTTGGTTAAGAAAGATCAAAAACACCTGCAACAAAAGGGGCTCTTCTTTGTAGCAGCCTGAGCCCTTGGAGGAAAACTTTCCCTGTGGGGAAAATTCCCACTTCTGGGGAATCTGCATAGAGCATTTAGTCCTAAGATTTGTGCCTTGAGAATATTTCTATGACTCCTGGGCTTAGACCAACCTGCTGTTGGTCAGATCCCATCTGGATCCATGGGGATGTCTAGGTCAGTGTGTGAAAGCTTTAGACCTGTTCAAATTGAAATATATTGGGAAAAAAGGGAAGGGAAGGGAAGGGAAGGGAAGGGAAGGGAAGGGAAGGGAGACCAAGGGAAAAAAAAAGGAACAAAATGGTTTTTATAAAAGGTTGTCTGAAGGATGGATTGCCATCAAAACCAGAATGGAATATATGATCAAAACTGAGGGAGACACTTTTGGTTAAGAAAGATCCTGGCCTTCCTGGGCAACCAAAGAGACCTATCCCAGACTTGGCATGAGACTCACACATGGAGTGACAAATGCAGAAGCTTATAAGCCATGCCATGTAAATAGGGAGGTCTCAGAGCATCTCAACACAGGTCCGCACAGGTCCTGACGAGATGAACAGGTTGTGGGAGACAGCATATGGCCTCACCACTTGCAGTAGCAGGGCTGCAGTGAGCCAGGAAGGTGGCTTCTGGTCTGGTGGCTCTTTACTGTGACAAATGGTGCCACTGAGTCCTTCAGCTGGATGCCATCTGCCCACCCTGCCTGCAAAGCTGGTCTGGAGCTTTTCAGCAGAGCTGCTAAAAAGGTTGGATTTAGGAAAAAGTTCTTCACTCAGAGGGAAGTGAACAGACTCCCCAGGAATGGTCACAGCCCCAAAGCGTTTGGACAATGGTCCCAGGCACAGGGAGGGATTTTTGGGATGTCCTGTGCGGGGCCAGGAGCTGGATTCAATGATCCCTGTGAGTCCCTTCCAACTCAGGGTATTCTATGATTCTATGCTGAGAAATTGTAAGTCTAGCATTGACCCCCAGAGGTATATCCATGGACAACTGGGTGGCATTTATCTCTCTCCCGGTGTATCTACTCTGCTCTCAAATTAAACAAGTGCAGAGACACTCTGGGCTGCTGCCTGTCCCTCAGCTCCTGGCATTGCACAGCCTGCTGCTGGTCTTGAGCCAGGCACAAAGAAATCGCTGTATTGGAGCAGTTCCAGGGTCAAGAACTCCCCTTGCAGCTGTGACCACAAGCAGGTGCTCCAGAGGAGAGCGAGAGGCTCTCTCACAGCTTTTGCTTTGCCCTCATCCTCACATCTGCTTGCTGCATTCACTGCTGTCTCTCAAAATACACGCAACTATTTTGGTTTTGGTTCCTGTGGTTGAACGTGGCCACGGTCCCTAGCAGGGCCTGCAGGGTCAGCTGCAGCACTGATGTCTGTAATGCTCAGTTAGGGAATAACCTGCCCTCAGCAAGCCAGCTCCTGTCTGCAGGAGATGGGGCCATGAAGAATCACCGCCCATCCATCTCCTCCCGGCCTCAGGTTCCTTCAGAAGTTCAGCTGCACAAAGTACAATTTCCCAAGCTGTGAGTAGCCAGGGGTCCTCACCAACAGCCTTGACCTAGAGAGCTTTCTCCAGAGCCACCTGGGAAGCTCAAAAACTTCTTTTTATCGTTTTGCATCTGACAGCAACTCATAAACCAGCGGCAGTGGCTGGCAGCCCCTCTGAGGATCCATTCCCATTTTTGTTTGCCATGAAGGGAGTGCAGCTCAGGTGAGGAGGCCCGGGGGAGGCAGCCAGCTCCAGGTGCAGCTGCTGGCTCCAGGAGCACCCACAGCTCCCAGCCTCACACGGGGGACTCGCCTGGCACTCAGGGCAGTGGTTTCACCAGGGCTGGACCCAGCCGTGGTCGGGCACTTGGCTGCTCAGCCCTTCCAGCATGCCCAGGCCAGGGAGTGCTGCCAGTGCCCCTCTCTGCCAGCACGGCTTCACCTGATCTTGTCACATGGTTTTTTCTGCTTTTTCCCCAGCAAACCAACCTCTCTGTTTCAGCAGAGATTCCATCTGCAACGTTTGAAATTGGGATCAGCGCTGCAAAGTAGAGCTGAGTTCACCACCATCCCTCTTTTCCCAAATCTCTGTTCAGGAATATAGTTTGATCCAAATCTCTGGATTTTCATACTACGGAAAGAATCACAGATTAAACTGTGCTGGACCAATTATTTCTTTCTATGAGTAAACTGACAAATTTATTTGTAGAGCTAGAAGTAAAATAAAATACAAAAAAATACAATAAAATACAATACAATACAATAAAATAAAATAATAAAATAGAAAAAATTAAATAAAGTAAAATATAAAATAAAATGGAATAAAATAAAACAAACCAAAATAAAATTGAATAAAATAAATTTTTTTTTAAATGGAATAATAATAAAATGGAATAAAATGGAATAAAATAAAATAAAATATAAAATAAAATGGAATAAAATAAAACAAACCAAAATAAAATTGAATAAAATAAATTTTTTTTAAAATGGAATAATAATAAAATAGAATAAAATGGATTAAAATAAAATAAAATAAAATATAAAATAAAATGGAATAAAATAAAACAAAACAAAATAAAATTGAATAAAATAAAATAATTTTTAAAAAATGGAATAAAAATTAAATAAAATGGAATAAGAAAAGAAAAGAAAAGAAAAGAAAAGAAAAGAAAAGAAAAGAAAAGAAAAGAAAAGAAAAGAAAAGAAAAGAAAAGAAATAATATACAGTAGCTAAAACGATAAAACTCTGAATCTCACCAGTATCAGATCCCAGTGGATGTATTTCCACCTAGAAGAAATGTGTTGCATATAGACTCAGGGCTGTATTGTCCCTACGAAGATGATGGGAATTTTGCCATTTATTTCTGTATAAAAAATAAAATGCTGAATACTGACCAAGAGTCTGGTTGACTCCTGACTGAAACACTCTGCAAAGGGAAATGATCCCAGGCTTTCTGTCCGTGACTGCTGCCTCCACTGAGTCCACACTGGTGATGTGGGGTTGGAAAAGTCCAATGTGCTGGGAATTGATGGTTTGGATGTGGGCTGGCAGCTTCATTGCATCCACCCATCTGCTGCTGGTGACAGGACATGGCACCATGGGATGTCAAAATGATTGTTGGGTGACTTTCTCCTCTGTGTCCCTACTCCATGGGAAGTGCCTTTTGGGGAAACTGGAGAGAGGGAGAAGAAGTGGAAATCCAAAGAGCCCATGGGAGACACCAGTGTCTGGGGCTACTCACTTTCCAGGCTGAAATTGTTCTGCTCTGTATGGAACTGATAGTTCTACCACTTTGCTCACCTGACAACCCAGGTGAAGATGACCTTGAGGCAGTAATGCTCAGAGTGTGCAACCAGAACTGCAGAAATCAGTGAGAAACCAAAACTCTCTACAACCACTGGGCCACCAGATCCTTGATCCCCACCCAGTCATTGGAGAAAAGCATTTGTTGAATATTTGAATATTCAACATATTGAACAGTGATCCCTTCTGGCTGACACAGGGGTGCTTGCACTAGCAGTCAGTCTGAATTGCTCTTTTCTGAACATCAGTGACACTGAAAACATCTCAAATACAGTTTTAAACCTCAGTTTGTGGGTTCCTTCCAGCTGAGCACACCCTGTGATTCTGTGATCTCCTGTTATCTCTTCACTGATCGACAGTTTCAACACATACAAGTTTTGTTAAAGCCTGAACTTCTATGTTTTCCCCTCCATCCACCTCCAGCTCATGATTAATGTGCTGGGGGAGCAAGTAGAAGCTGATCTTCAAGGAGCAAAGAGTTTGTTGCACAACACACCTCCAGCCCTGCCAGCAGCTCTGTTTGACAATTGCAACAACTTCATGATCCTTATTCTCTGCAAGCACTGAGTCCTTGTGCAAGGGACCACGAGGTCTGGGTGAAACTTTCTTCCATGTTCAAAATGATCAGTTCTTGATAATGAAAGTCTGAGCCCAGATTGTGCCACTTAGTCATATATGTTGATATACAGCAGCAGCCTAACAGTAAATAACAGATTTCCATTCCTGCTTTTCCTCCTCTTGGAATTTAAGCTGAAACACAAAATCTTTCAACTTTTGTTGTCCTTCTCCAAAAGGAGGAGGGAAGCCCATATTTTTAAGCAGCTCATTTGCAGAGGAGTGCCAAACAAGATGAAGCAGAGTCTCTGCCAAAGGAGTGGAACAAAGATTTTGCATTTGCTCAGCAAAAGGCTCCCTGTTCCTTGCTCAGCCCCCTTTTGTTATGGGATCAGTAGGAGACATAGTTCAATTCCAGCCACGAGTGACCTGACTAATGTTGATATCTCACAGCATCCTTCAGATCAGCAAATATATTTGCACCCTCAGGGATAAGCTCCACTGCACAACTTTTCTATAAACACCCTTATTTTATGCAAGTAAGCACTGGGGATTACCCTTGGCAACCCCACCCTGCTTTGTGTCCCATTTTCTGCTTTCCTACAGGCTTAAAATGACCATCCCCTTCAAACATTTTCCTGTGGGTGAAGTGCTACTGAAGCCACAGCAGTGCCTGCCTGGATAATTCTCTTTTCCCAGCAGGCACTGCAGAACCCTCTCACCAATAATGTGATGTTCCTCACATCAGGTCAATTGTCCCAAGAGACCAGGAGTTCATATGCTCTGGTTGAAAACAGACTAGGGGTGAAAAGACAGGAGGAAATTCAGTCTGAGTGGAGTAAAGTTTAAGGGAGCTGAAAAAATTCAGTGAAAAAGTAAAACCAGGGAAAGAAACAATCCTAGAAGATAGCACAATTCAGCTGCTTGTTTGACAAGAGTGACAAGAGTGAGAGAAAATTCAGAAGTGGTTTTGCAATGATTAAATATTAAAAATAATAGTAACAAACTGATGGCTTGAAGCAAAAGGGAATGAGGAGATGAATGGCACTGCACAGATGAAAAAGATGGCTGAGGCAGAAGTTTCTGGAAAGGAAGCTATCTTATGAACAGGCTAGAACTCAGAAAGGAAAATTCCATGGCAGGAGAAATCCTCCAAGACCAAGATTTTTTTCTTGGCCTTTGTTCCCAGTAAGGGAGTTCTGAGACATTGTGCCATTTCTACATAGGCAGCTGGGATTGCTGAGATTTCACATCACTTGCATACTTGGAATTCCTGGTGAAGGAAGAAAGTGAGAATGAGTTCCCTCGGTAGTTCCCTGTCACCTTCCAGGTTGCTGGCAGACCCTGCATTGCCACCAGACCTTTCTCAAGCTGTCTTCAGGTTTAGGAGTTCGTTTCCTTTACTTTATTTTTTTTTAATTTACTTAATTTTTTTATTTATTTTTCTTTATTTTTTTATATAGGTAGATAAGCAACCCACTTCAAATATATGATGGAGCTAATGCAATTGGGGACCATGACACCTGCTGGGATCAGTGGCTGCCTGTGGCCCATGGGATATTGCATGGAAAAGGGGCAAATGCATGAAATCTGAGAGGGAACTGGAGACTGCTGTGATCTGTATCCCAAATCCTAAGGCATGACAGATCTGGGGCATTAATAGCTCTCACAACTTCCTCACCAAGACTTCTACTAATTTGTGATTTTGGTAACAAGAAAAAGTAGAGGGGGAACCCTTGATGAAACAATCAATGGAAACCACAATGGGGACATCTTTATAGGCTGTAAGATCCATGGAAGCCACAAGCCTTAATTTAGTTGCAATTAATTTGCAACAAAAAACACCTTTAAGAAACCCTTTTTAAAAAGTCATTCTAGAAAAGCATAGCCCAGCAGGAGCTGCACTTCTCATGAAATTTTGTAACCCAGTCCAAGGGAGCCCATTTTGTACTTTATAGCCCTTATGTTCAATTTTTAATTATTAGCTTTTCCCCCTTGTAAATTTAAATCCACGTCCATTACATTTAGGGAACAATAGTGAAACCCTCCTGTAGCCAATTAAACGCCTTTAAATTCCCATGGAAGGTAGCCAAAGATCTTGTATCCTGATGGACAGTAAAGTTCCTACCTTATTTTAGGGAAGGCAAGTTCAAATCCTGCTATGGCCAGAGTTATTAAAAGAGGCTGGTTTTGTTTGTTTGTTTGTTTTTAAATCAAGATGGCTAAAGAATAATCCTTGTTCTTTAAGATAAAATGAAATACGTAGCAGCTTGTCCAAAGTACTTCATCTTCCCCAAAGATCATCAGGGAAAACAACAGCTTGATGCCATAGAAATGCACACACCTTCAGATAAAGTGGGATGTTTATCTGTTCCTTTTTATGAACCAAACTGTGACCTATTAAGCAGCCTGATGCACCTACAGCAAACATCCTTCCACACCAGAACTTCAACCCAAACTTCTACTATCTTGGTTAAGAAGGCCTCAAAGTTTAATGCACATTATCCTGTACATTGAATAAACATTAATAAGTCAAATCTCATCTATATCTGAAATAAGACATACTGCCAATTTAATAGGTCACAAGTTGGTTCATAAAAATTAAAACAATTTTGTTTTCTTTTGATATTCCCACGCATCCTCAGGTTGTGGCTGGGTTCCTGTGGGTGCTTTGAGTGTGCTGAGGGCACATGCATTTCCCAGAATCAGGGATTGTCTGAAAATAAGTTATCAACGGCTATTTTTTTCCCTTTCTGTTTCCTTCTTAGTTTCTGATTACATTCTTAGAATTTTGCACACACAGATTCTGGAAAAAAATACCAAAACCCTTTCATCAAACACTTTTCATGAGTAATTCCTAGACAAGGCTCCCCAGCACCACTTCACTTTTGGGTGAGTTACCAGGATTATTCAGTCTGAATATTGCCTTTATTAAGATCTTGTAATTTGTCATTACTTGGGTGGCCATGTAGAAATCTACTTGCACAATTTCCTCTGCAAGTGGCATTTCATTCTGGGAGGGAAGAAAAGTCTATATTTACTTATGTTATGTATATAGGAAGAGAGATTTAAACCTGTACCCCTGAATCTGTTGCATCCAAGCAAAGACATACCAGCTGTCCTTTTTTGCAGGTACATCCAAGAAAGATGCACACACCAGCAAGTGACCAGATTTGTGTGAAAGATCGTTCATTAGGCCAACCAGAAATGCTGAAATGAGCAAATGAACTGCCTCAATAAATCCTCTCAGAGCCTGGGGAAGGGTTTCCTTAGTTTGTGGATTTTTCTAACAATTTTGGTCTAATAAAACAATTTTGGTCTTATAAAAATTGACATCTTGCCCTACAAGAATTCCCTCTCTTGTTTCTCTTGACCACCAGTGGTCCAAAACCTCCAGATGAGATGCACCAGCTCTCCAGAAACCAGGTGTGACTCAGACTGCTGGAAACACTCCACTGCCTGAATTCAAACCAGGAATAATCCAGTTGTAATAGGAGGTTTTATCCACTATTATGAGAATAGGTCACTTCTCATCCTTGGTTCAAATCACCTTTAATTCTGATGATTATTGGTCAGGCTTTTACTCTAATTTATGCATACATAAAGCTTAGTGAAAAACCCTTGTCCAAAAGTGGTCCAAAATGCATGTTTATAATACAAAGGTGGCTCGTGGTGGTTTTTACTTGATCTTAAGTACAGTAGGTGGCTTTATTTCCTGACTTTGTGCACACTGTTATAATGCACAGCTACCCCGCCACCAGCTCATTAGAACGTTGTAAAAACCTCAGAGATAATTTAAGGGTGAATATAGTGAGGGGAAAAAAAAAAAAAAAAAAAAAGAGGGAAAAAAAAGCTTTGCATGTGAAAGGGAAAATAGTGGGAGGAGAGTAAAATCACCAGGGTGAAGTACAACATGTTCAGCAGACTCCCGTCCCTTGGCTGCCTGCCCGATGACTTTCCCGAGCGGAGCTCTCCTAGCAACCGGTCCCCAGCCGCTTGAATTTTTATGTATCGCTATGTCGGCGGTGATGTCACAGTTTCCATAGCTACTATCAGTTGGAGGAACGATGACACTTGTGCTGCTCAGTAACTGAGAGGGAAAAAAAAAAAGAAAAATAGAAAAATTGTCCTGGCTGAAACATTCCGCGGAACTCTGGGAGCCGGCGAACGCCAAGCGCTTTGCTGATGGAGCCTCTCGCTCCTCGCGCTTTGGGCAGGCACGTCACAGCTGCTGCAATATTCATCCTCCCCTAAGTGCTCCATTGTAGAAATTAAATATTGTTATTAATTAAACTCCCCCATCCCACAGGCTGCCCAGCCCTGTCTGGTTGGAGCACGCTTTTGAGAAGGGAGCAGGCAATCCATTTGTCATGCGGTGACAACTTCTGGCATCGGGAATGGAGTGTTTCAATAAGAGAAGGCTTTGATCCTATTCACAACAGAGTATTTAAATAATTGCTAACCAGGCAGAGACTTCAGGCATTATCCCAGGGAGTGTTGCATTATTGCAAAAGGTTAAACTGAGCCATTGGTGCTCAGGAAAAAAAAATTTAAAAATAGGAGGGCTCAAGAAATTTGGTCAAGGGATTAAGTTTGAAGGCATGGCTTTGCTGATGTGAAATAGAGCAGAGACCAGGAGATGGTCTGGACACAACGTTCCCTGAGAATGAGCCTGGAACATGGCACAGAGGAAAAAAACAGCACTTGCAATCTCACAGCCAATTGTTTGGTTTGCAGCAAACTCCAGGAGCTTTTGACAGTACTTGGAATTTTACAAAAGTGTACAATACTGAATATTCCCCACAATGACAATGCTGTTGTCCTCCACATTACCAAACCTTGCTCATTGTTTTGGGGGGCTTCACACATATTAAGTGATTAAATGCTAATAATAAACCTCTCAGGCACTGATAGCAAAACTTTGAAGGAGAGGGAGCTCCCTTTTCACTCAGTCAAACCACATCTTTCCCACTAGAGTTATTCTTAGCATGGTCTATCAAAAAAATCCTCCAGAAATGATGTTGGAAAAACAAATCCTGAGAATAAATAATCCTGAGAAATAAAGTTTTGGCCAGTGTTGAACAATGTGAGGCTCTCACATGGGATGTTGAAGGGATGAAATAAGCTGAGGACCTTCCCTGTGGTTTGTGTTTGTAACTCTTTGGGATATGCCTGTGAAGGGAGTGAGCTGACCAGCACATCCTCTTCCCCAGCCTCACAATGCAAATCACTTCCCCCAGAGATCCTGTCCTCCCTGGTGCTGTGACCACCTCTGTCTCACAGTTCTTCTTGCAGCAGGGATCAACAGCAATTCCCTGACATTAGGATAACCACAGATTTAATTTAGGTAACAGGTAAGTGTGTGGCATCTAAATGCCCCTTGCTGAGGCAAAAGAGCCAGTTACTAGAGCTGAGACTCCAGGGTGCTGTTCAGGTTCCCAGGGTAGACATCTGCCTTTGGTCAAACAATCTCTAAGGTCATCTGATGTGAGCTGAGATTTAGCTTCCAGCCACAAGAACCCCATTTAACTTCTTCATATTCAGGTGGGATGCCATCAAGTATTTCAAATTTCTCCAGAATCTTCTTTCTTAGTTCTCCACATGCTTGTAGACATCTTCATGCAGATGTCATAACCTCTGAGCTGCTTTCCTCTTGCGTCTTTTATGATAGCTGTGGCCAGATTCAGTTCTCATATCTTGTCATGCATCATCCCTTCAGGTGCCCTACACATCCTCTCTCTTCTCCAGCTGCTTCTCCAAAACATCAGAGGTCTCCTGTAAACTATTTTTTCTCATCTCCCATCCCTTGTGGCTTTCCCTGTGCTGTTCTCACACTCGGGAGCTTTCCACAGAGATTTCCTGAAAAGAGGCCATGCCCTTGGTCCCTAATTCAATGCTCACCATCCAGGCTTTGCTGCAGTGCCTGAGCAGCCTCAGTGATGCTGCTCCACCTGTGTAAGATATTTCCATGTGTCCTTTAGGCCTGTGTCCCATCCTCCAGCCTCCCTCTGCCAGCCTGGGGACAAACAGACACCTTCCAGACAACTCAGAGGAGAAGGAAGATGTAAATTGCACACACCAGTATCAGAGGTGCTGGAACAACCTCGTTCAGCCAGATGAGTAATTTTACCCTTGTAACACTGTCCCTCTCTGAGCAGTGAGCTGGGAAATCAGGACATGAATTCTCACCGTGTCACCCTTGCTTGCTTTATTTGAGATCCCTCGCAGGCCAAGGCAAAGCTAGGTGGGTGATCTTCACATGATCAGACAACTGCACACTTGGCAAGGGCGCTGTGATTCCACGACCTACAGGAGTCACAAATCCACATATCATTCCCCTGAATGGTGGGACCATGCCTACACTCATCTCTGAGCCTTTCACACAGGCACTGGTGCTTTATTTCCCAGGAGATAATTAGATTTTGATAGCAACGATGGTGGGACAATGCCTACACTCACCTCTTTCACACAGGCACTGGTGCTTTATTTCCCAGGAGATAATTAGATTTTGATAGCAACCGTGTGCCTGCTTCCAAGTAATGCTGGATATGCTATTTTCAGGCATGATTCAGAGTAACCTACAGCAGCAGCAGCAGCTCAGGGTTTTTTTGGCAAGTGTTTTGCAACAGCACAGTAAAGTTTTTAATGTGCCATCATTTCATTTCAGTTGTTAACACAGATGTCTGTTGAAAGATAATGTTGCACATTACAATCTTTCAGGCACCAGCACAAGGCCACTTTCTCCGAAAGGCAAGTCCTTGGCAGGATTAATCTCTGAAACTCCCTCTGAAAATGTGTGGGAGCATTTCTCACAGTCCTGATGCCTGCCTAGATAAGACCAGGCTTGTTAAAAGTGTGAATGTACACATCTGCACATTACACAGGCGGCTTTTTCGAGGAATCTCTGTAATTGCACTCTCCATGCTACGATCAGCACGTGGGAATGACTCCCTGCAAATTCACTTTGGTCATTTGCAGAGGTCCTTATGAGGAACATATGTAGAACTGTGATTGCTTTTGTGATCCAGAGATGTGACCAGCAAATGCAATCACCAGACAGTCCAAGGCTCATTCAGGAGAAATTAACCATTGATGGAGGATGTGAATGAAGGAAAAAACCCAACAAAGTGCGCATGTGCACCTTTGGGCTTTAATGCCCACCCCAGCCTAGCTCAGGGATGGGGAAGAAAGCCTTCCTTGGCTTGGTGCACCATAGAGGGCCATCAAATCGCCCCTGCACATTACTCTGAAGGCTGACATCGTGATTTTCTCCTGCCACCAGCCATCTCCTCTGTTCTTATGCACAGGAACAACAACAGCGAGCTGTGGGCAGCAGAAGCAGCTGGAGAAAATTCACCCTGGAGCAGATGACTGCAGAAGGGAAGCTACAGAAGTTAGCTGGTGAGGTTCTAGTGCCCTTCTTAGGGTCTGTGTGCTGACACCTACCCTTCAATAGCACAGCATGGCTGGCAAGACTTCATGCCCATCTCCCTACCCTGATTCTCCATCACCTTTCACCACAGCTGTATTGTGCTTCCAGTTCTTGGTCTCCTCCATCAGTGCGACGAGGAGGACCCAATCCAGACTCCTCGTGCATCTTTTCTCCCCAGGGGTGTCAGTTTCTCTGGGTCTGGATTGAAGGTTCTTGAGATGGTAGTTTCATGTTTGGACTCAGGTGTTTATTATTTCTTATCAGTAAAACAGACTCACAACCATGAGTTCAGCAGCAAGGCAAAAGGCGGCTAACAATCTCTTGTTACAAGGTCTTTTAAGACTAAATTATCCAATTAAGAAATAACACCTAGATTATTTTCTCTTTTAACCCAATAACTGATCCCAAAGAGCTCCCAGTGTGGGCTTTTCTGCCCAATTACAAAATGCCACCCAAACTCATGAAGAAGAAGGAAAAGCATGAAGAAGAAACTGAGGACGACACCCTGTGCCTTCCATCTTTCTTCCATCCACAACATACTAAAAATCCCAAAACCTAAATTTCTCACCAAGTGACACACCTACACTGCTCTCTATAATCTATTTCACACTTTTGAGGATTCGGATCTATCTTGAAATCTAGGAAACTTTCTCCATGAATGAAGGTCAAAGTCAGTCAAGGTCAAGGTCAGGACACCCCAGAGCAGACAGAGAAATATTCCCAGTGCCCCAGGGCTTTCCACACTGGGGCAGCCCCTTGTCTGAGCCCAGAGTGAGAACAACACTTCTTGCACAGTGAGAAAACACCCCGGCCCTCCCCATCATTCCCACTGGAATTCTACAGCCCTCCCTGGCTGTCTCCAGCTCTCCCACCCTGCAGCCCAGCCCTTCCACGCTCTGTGAAGCATCATTTCCCGGCGGTGCTGCGGCATCCCGAGCCTGCGGGCGCATTCCCGGCGGAGCGGGAGCCGCTGGCACCGCCCGGTGGGAATGCTGCTCGCTCACGGGCCCGGCTCCCGCTGTCACCCCGTGATGAATGGGGCATCGGCGAGCCGCAATACTCTATTTGTTTTAGAGGTCAGTGTCACACTGAAGGGTATTCTTCACACCCCCAGCCGGGGCTTGGCGCTGACGTGACCGGAGTGGTAAGTGCACGCCGAGCCCCCGGTAGCTGCCATTGTCCCGAGTGGGAACAGAGCTCTTTTGAAGACCTTGCCCATAAATTATCTGACACCCCCCAGTGCTCCCCCCACTCTCTGCCAGCTCCCCACTCCTGCTCTGGTTCAAACACCAACTCAGAGGTGATGGGTTTGTGCCACTGCTGCTGTCTGGGGCCACAGCTTTGTTCCTGCGGGAGCAGAGCAGCACCTGGTGTGAGCCCCCAGCCCTGTCATCAGCTGGGCGGTGAAATTCTTTCTTTGTCTCTCTTTTCTCCCCCTCCCAGATCTAGGCATCATCTAGTCTGATCTGACGGCCCACCGGGGAATGCACAGTGCAGGGGCAGGGAGCAGTTGCTGGGAAGTCAGCATCAAACAGGACAGGAGATCATCATTTTGCCTGGCTTTGGAAAAAAAGGTGGTTTAGATGTTTCTTTCTTTTCCTTTTGCTGGTGCTTTTGAGATTCCCACAAAAGCTAGTCTGGTACTTCCAGACAGGACACACATGGGACTGGCTTGGTACAGGTATGTTTAAATCCCCACATCTCTCCCTTCACAGGAACAGGGAGGACCTACATGCTGAGCTTCACCTGTCTAGCCAAATTTTGAAGAGGTTCTCCTTTCCCCAATCTTTGTCTGTCCTGGCTGCAAGGGAATCACTGACCAGGGGCCGTGTAAAGCACAGAAGGGGATGTTGAAGAAATAGAGTCAGTTTTCTTCATCATCTGGCCTGAATGTGACAAAGCAGACACAAAAATGGAGGCAGAGGTCAATATTTTCGAGGACGAAGTTGAGACATAAAGCTTTCCAGTTGCCAGACCCACATTTCTTTGTTTAATTTTAGGATGATGCAATGCCAAGTCCAGATGCCCATGATGCCTGGGCAGGACTGTCTCCAGATGGAGAAGACTCCAGTAGGCTTAAACCTGATTGCAGTACATATTTCTTAACATTGACCATACCAATCACTTGTCATGGCTCTGGTGTGCAGAAAGTCATGAGCCTTTGCAGTCAGCCAGGTTAGAGCCAATGAACTTCCCTGGATTTTTCTGTGTATCCCATCCTTGGAGAAGAAATGACCTTGATTGCCAGCAGGACATCCAAGGTTCCAGAACATCTTCCCCATTTGGCACAGCATGCCAGAGTTGTTGGAGCTTTCTGCTCCTTTGCACAGTAGCATTTGCTGCCGTGTTTCTCATTGGGAGTCAGGAATTTGTGGCCTTTTGCAGTGCAAAGATCTGGAGATTATTTACCAAAAATAAAATAGTCTATAAACTCCAAAACTGCTGCATGTGCACTGCTGATAGAGAAGAGCAGTGAGGCACCTCTCAGTCCAGCCTGATAGGATCTGTGGTTGGGGAGGGAGTGTGTGTGTTGCACAGCAGATACTCAGTGTGGCCCCCATGAAAAGCCTTTTTTCTTTTCTCTCTGAGTGGCTTTTGTTGCTTCATATGAGCCTTTCTGTCAAAACAACCTGGCCTGGTGGAAGTGTGATTAGATATGGCACCTACCCCAGTGAAGATATCTGCACGAGGGGTACAGGCTGTGGTGGGAAGGGGAGGGGGTGTGCTAATCCTTCCACTGCTGGTCTCCTCTTTCAGGCCTCAAGGCTGGCACACAGCATGGAGTAATCAAATCCACTTCACAATCAAGTCCTTTCTCCTGTGCCTGGCTTGTCCAGAAGAAGTAAAACCTCAATGAAAGTACAATCATGGGGTTTTTCCAATAGCAGAACTGGGGACATCAGAGTGGAAGGAATGGAAGATCTGTTCAAAACAAGCAGCAAAAAGTTCTTCAACCTGTGCAGAGTTGGGCTGCAGGTCACCCAAACCCATGCAGTCAGCATAACCCTGTTCAACTAAGGAAGTAGTTCATGATACATCACAGCAATTTATTTAAATTGGGGAATTCTCATCCCCCATGACTGATTCCAGGAGATGGGACAGGTCCTTGGGTCCATGCTCTTGGTGGATTTAGCTAGAATGCAACAAAAAATGAAAATTAAATCACTCCAGATAGCCTGTGTTGACAACATCAAAGAAACACATGAAACAGGGAGAGAGGAACAGGTAATTAAACAGATAAATGAAGAGCTCATGGCCCACTGAGGCTCATGGGAACAATTCCATGCAGAGTCAGGAAAGGGATGTAGGTGATCACAACTTCCCCAGATGATGTGGAGGCAGAAATACCAATCCCTTTGATTTATCCAGGACAGTAAGAATTGACTTGAGTGTCCCTTGTTTCTATGTGGGGCTGCAAGTGAGCACCAGAGAAAGAGCTGGCAGCAGCCAGCGGTTAGAAGGAAGTGTCAGGCAGCATTTGCCAAGGTGTAGGCAAACACATCTCAGTTTAGTTAGCCCTGGTATTGCCAACAGGTCCCCAGCCAAGAGTGAGATTCCTCCCAGCCCAAAGCAAACAGGTGAAATAAGGAAGATGGAAACCACAACCAAGTGTTTTTTTCCCCTTTGAATCAGAAAGGACTCTCAGGCAATCAGTTCAGCTGTGGACATCTACACTGTAAACACCCAGATTTAGGCAAGAAGAATGCCACCACTTCAGGCTAAAAATGATGTACACACCTTCTGATGGCAAAAGTAATGAACCATTGCGACAAGGTATCTATGGATACATGGATCCTCCATCATCCAGGGGTTTTAAATGAAGACTGAGCATGTTCTTACAGAAAGTGCTGTAGTTCAATCAGATGATGAAAACCACACACAAAGTGGCCCTGGACCATAAACCTCTTCCTTGTGTTGTGTGGGTCTCTGGAAAGAACCATCTTTTTCAGTATTAAAAAATTTTTGAATCAATGTCACAAAGAACTACTAAATATTTCATTAGTTCAAGATCTACAGATCATGTTTGGTATTCAAATACACCTTGCACAAGGCCACTTGGAAAATTAGTATTTTCAACATCTCACACACTCCTTTTCCTTTTCTAAATAAGAAAGCAAAGCAAGCAAGCAAGAGAACTACTCTGCATAACTATGGCTTGGGTCTTTGCTAGAGTTGAAATTATTTGCGTGTTGTCAAAGGTGCAGAAAAAAAAAAAAAAAAAAAAAAAAAAAAGTAGCAGTGGTCTCGTAAAAGCCAACATGAAAAGAGCATTTGGTTTTGTCAGGTTTTTCCTGTGGTGCTTTGTTTTCAAAAGTTGCCTTGTTTGAAAGAGGGAAGCTGTTTGGCCACAAAATGCAACTGTCACCTCTTGCAGCCCCGAGACTTAGAGCTAAAAACATCAGTGGGGAGAGGGGGAGGGGAAACGATAGTACAGCCTGATCTTGAAAAGTGGTCTATTTAAATCCTCCTCCAAAACCACAGGGGAAGGGGGCAGCCATCTCCATCCAAACAGCCAGAATTGTGCAGAATGCTCTTTGCACAAAGGACTCTTCTCATTTCTGGAGTGTCCTGTTGTGGGAATCATATCCACATTGCGCCTGGATGAGGATTATCTGCTAAGTTTTTTTTTACTTAGAAAGTGCCAGTTAATTGCACCTCTGGCTCTCAAGGAAGTATCTTAATGAGCATGTCCTCTCTGTCAGCATGGCTTTTCCCACAGGTGTCCCTTCAGCCTCTCCTCTTGGAACTGCTCCACTGTGCTGGTGGCTCAAAGCCCACTGGAGCTGGGACTGGGATCTGCCACACACTGTGCAGGGAGGAAAGAGGAGCTGACACACACTCCAGCTTTAACAACAAAACTGTCGTCTCCTCCCAAGTTTATTTGTATTTTTCTGAGGTCAAAACCCTAACATATCCAGATAAAGCAAACTCAGAGGGCTGTTTAGTGTAGCATCAACTCCTGGCTTACAGATAATGTGATTGCATGTAAGAATCGTGCTTGGCTCACCACATTTTTCTTGCAAACTTAACAACAACATGATGGTGAGGAGTGACCACAGTTGGATCCAGAGCAGCAATGCTGTGGTGAGCAGTCCTGGATGCAGTTATCTTTTGAGTCACCCTTCCTGTCAATATTTATAGAGAAATAAAAGGCTCTGGCTGGAAATGAAGAAGGTTATTTTACTGGAACAACAGGCACATTTTGGCTGCTAAAATCATCCACAAAGCCTTTAAAAATTGATCGCAGGCTGTGAATCTATCTCTGGGCACGGCGACTTAGAAACAACCTCCACAGCTTGAAACACTGAAATATGGATGGAAGGCTTTGGTTTTTTCCATATTAGTGGGGAAACCTCACTCAAGAGGAGCAGTCAGTCCTGCACCACCTTTTCTCTCAGTTTCCTTGTCCATCACTTGCTTTCCAAGGTATGACTTTCCATGCAGGTTCCAGACAAGACTAGCAGACCTGAAAGCTGGCAAAAAGCTCGAATACCATGGAATCACAGAACCATCAAATGATTTGGGTCAAGGGACCTTAAATATCACCCTGTTCCAACCCCTCTGCCATGGGCAGGGACACTTTCCACTAGACCAGGTTGATCAGAACCCCATCCAACCTGGTCTTGACTACTTCCAGGGGCATAATATATCTCTTTTCCTCATGCCAAGGGGTTCAAGTAGCCCTGAACAGGGAAGAGAGAGCTACTAATATGCCTGGCTGTGACCTTGCATCTTTTCTGCACTGATTGCACACCTTGGCTGGCAGGTTCTCCTAAGGTGGTTTCTCAGAGTCTTCTTTCAGGACAGTTTCACTTTGTCTGACTGCACAAACATTTGGCATTCAGGAATTCCATGCAGAAACAAGGGTATAAGATAATAAAAGATGAATATTCTACCACGCCATGTGAGAAACCAAAGTGAACAGAAGAATACAAATAACTCCTCCAAAGATATTAAGTGGAGAACACTCCTCTCTTACCAAGTAAGCAGGAGAGGAGCAAAATGTAGGGTTCTTGCTATTTCTGGCTTGATCTGTGGCAGTAAATTAGGCAGTGCCAGGAAATGTTCCCTGCTAGTGGAACTTGATGAGCCATACTTTTAGATCATCAGCACAATCCCTGGCTGGTTTATGCTCATGCAAACAAGCACTGTCCCAGACAATTCCTGGAAAGACCCATTTCCAACAGTCAGCTGTGAACTCCCTTTTCTTCGAATGCTAACTGGGATTACTGAAATAAAAACGGGATGTTCCAGGCTGGTAAACTTTGCTATCTGGGTTTGACTCAATAGTACAGGCAAGCTGCTAAGATCTTTTGGTTTCTTGCCCAGATCCATCCCCTTGTGCCGGGAGTGAAGAAAGCACAAGATCCAGGTGATTCTGGAGCCTCTCACACCAAGGGAATTCCCTCCAGAAGATGGGTATGGGTTGTATCCTCAGCATCATTTTAAGGTCAGGAAAAAATAGAGCAGGACAGAATATCTTCCCCCAAGGTCTAGTAAATAGTGTCAGCAAGGCCTGGGAGCTGTTCAGCTCATCAAATGTGGGCTCAATGGAATTGCTCACATGCAATGTGTAGATGTCCAGGGGCACAAACATCATGTTGGTCCAGAGGAACCAACCCAAGTGATGGAGAAGCTGCTCAGTGTTGGATCACAAGCAAAGCCAATGCAGTGGATGGCTCTTAGCACTCATCTGTTTGTGCAGTTGTATCTCCAAAAGACACAGAAATTTAAACTCTTCCAGTTACCAGCTTGATTCCTTTTGTGCATAAATATCCTCATAAAAAAGGGGAAAAAAATTGATGGTTTGTTTATTCCTGGAATAAATCTGTACTGGTATAACCAGTATTGCATAAGGGAGTGCTACTGGCAAAACAAGAGCATTCTAATTAAACCAGCATATCAGAAAAGCTGAACAAAACAAAACAAAGAAAAAAAACAAAACAAAACAAAAACCCACACCATGCACATCAGCTGTGGAAGCAAGAGAGAGCAGCTGCTCTCTGTTCTCATAACCAGAGTGGAATGAATCATGGCACTCAACCTGGATTTGCATCTAATTCAACTCTCCTTCTCTTCTCTTCTCTCCCAGTGACCGGGTTGAAGCTCATCCTGCTCCTACACAGTGAGAAGGTTTTAGCTTCACCCAGCAATTCCTCAAGCTAGCAGCAAACTTCCCACTACTACAGAGGCTTTAATGTGTTTTTTAAATGACGAGCAAAGCTCTGCAGAGCAGCAGCAGCAGCAGCATGGCATCTGCAAGCAGCCAGTCTTATCCCTCCAGCTTATTTTTCAGCTCTAGTATGTTTCTTGGCAAAATCAACTCAGCAAATGTCCAGATTTATAGAGTTCAGCCACACAGCAACCTTTGCCAGGGCCGCATGAACAGCTATTATTTAAAGCCTTTTACTGTGTTCGTAGGAAGGAACAAAGTGCACTTTCCCATTAAAGATTTAAAGCCTTTTTGTGGCAAAGTACATGTCACCCTGAAGGACATCTTGGGTCTTGCATATAGATGCATCCTGTGCAACTTCGACTGCAGGATCAACTGTTTGGTTCCTGGCAGTGGGAATTTTTGGGAATTCTTCTGGACTTGCCATTAGGTTGCAGGACAAGATCTTTCTCAGGGGATTAGGAAGTGTCTCCCACACTGGCACATAAGGGTGTTTTATTCTGCATTGTGCAGAGCAAAGCAAAAGCATAAGAAATATCTTGGGGACACAAAACAATTCCCCATGTTAATGCAGTGCTCTTCCCAAGGACTTTGAGATCAGCAGCAAGGCATAGACAGACATTTTTGGGCACATATAGTTAGGAGGCATTAATGTGCTGTCACTTCTTGAGCAGTTTACACCCTCTGCTCCCCATCCCTCAGACCTGGGTGCATCTTTAACAACATCTCTTGGCTGAACAACCTTTTCCTAGGTCAGCCCAAGGCAAATGGGAATAAATGCAGCTGGGCTGACTCTGCCTAGGAAGAGAGGATAATGGCACAATTCTGCTTTTCTGGGACTATAACTAGAGCTTGAGCCAGCAAACTTGGCCTCAGGCAGACTTTCAGCTCACCTGGGCTTGACGAGCCTGTCAAGGTGGGCTCTGGGGGAGGATCCAGGGGTGGATTCTGTGCTTGGCAGAGACAGCATCCCCCTTAGGAGCAAAGCAGAGCTGACTTAACCTGGGAAAGAGAAAGGAGAGGAAAAGGGTTTGGGCAAGAATAGATCCTGCTCATCCTTGTGTTTTGCCCCTCTCTGTGTACAAGCATCCCTGTGGTCTCTTCATTCCAGAGGAAGTTGCTGGCAAAGGGAAAATCTTCCCTGCAGTCTGCTTCCTCCCAAGGCATAGATAGAGGTAAACCACACCTCCCCACTCCATTCTTTATGCCTTCCACCTCCCATTCCACAGCATTTCCTATGACAGCTTGATGTGAAGGAGGGGGGAATGTTTTTGTAGGGCTTTTTCCTCAAAGGCAGCTCAATCCCCATTTATCTGGATCCCCTGGGCTTTGCTGCACACAGTGCTAATGGAATTCTTCCACGAGGAGCTTATTCCCAACTCTGCACAGCAGGCACAGTGGGGCAGCAGGAGCAGGCACTGGGACAGCATCTTGACTGATCACCCCTCTCCCTATTCCAGGCCAGTGGAGGGGAGAACTCTGCTCTGCTATGAGCAGACTCCCTGCCATGCCAATAGTGATGCCAGCAGCAGAGCTGTAGTGATTTAAATGAGGTACGTGATGGAGAACAGCTTGATTAATCCATGTGAATTGTAACTGCTTAGGGCTCCATTCATCCCGAGTGATCTGTGGTCCTGTCTGCTGGCAGAAGTCACAAAAGGTGCCCAGCTCTGGCTGCAGGTGATGCACCAGACACCCCCTGCCCAGGACAGAGAGCACAGAGAGCTGTTTTGTTGGTATGTCTGAGTGGTGAGCCCCACCAGGCTCCTCTGCAGAGAAGGAGCTGCATTCTAGGGATGTCTAAGCCCAGCTGGATCCTTCCAGGGTGAATGGTTTTTCAGAAACGCTGCTGATTCTATCTGGAAAATCAGCTGGCAGCACGTACATCCCGTGTGAGGACATCTGGCTGGGGCTGAGCCCTGGGCCAGACACAGCTCTGACACAGTGGCTCACGGGACCATTGAGTTTGGTCTCACTCCTCCTGCACTGGATGGAAGAGTTTGGCCACAGACGCCAAGTGAAACACGTGGGTGAAGGATGAGACTGTTTGGTGGCAGCTGCTCTGGGTGAAGAAGCCAAGGTCACACACAGACCCTCACCTCTACCCAAAAGCTGCTTGGCCTTTTGGCTATGTGGAGGAGACAGGGTCTTCATCCTCCTTAAACTTAAATCTCTTACAGCAGCTCTATCCAAAAGTTGCTTGGCCTTTTGTCTATGTGGAGGAGACAGGGTCTTCATCCTCCTTAAACTTAAATCTCTTAGCAGCAGTAAAGGGAGTAGTGAGCACGTCCTGGCCAGCTGCTGAATCCAGCATGTCCCTTGTGTCACCTGCAGCATCAGGAAGATGTGGCTCTTGCTGGCAGCACTGGTGAGGACAAAGCCAAGCCCTGGAGGAGGCTGGTGCCTTGGTGGAAGGTGGAGCTGGCATTCCTGCTCCCTGGCACGCTGTCCAGCACGGCTCAAGCCTCACACAGACAGGGTGAAGCTGTCCCACACCAGCCCTGCTGCCGGGTTTGCACCTGCCAACACCCTGGGGCTGTGGCCACCACCTGTCCCCCAGAGAGCAATGGTGACACTCCGGGACGCTGGGTCGCAGTGCCACCCTGTGGGCTCTGCCAGAGCACCGAGAGGGAGACCTGGGCTGCTCTGAGCTGGATCTGGGTGCCTCCAGCTGCTGACTGATGGACCAGGGAAACAAAGACACCAAGCTGCCATCCCGGCCTCCCTGAGGATGCAGCACTCGTTGGCTGGGATCGCTTTTCTCATTCAAATCCTGCGTGCTAAGGTCAAATATTTGCTTTTCCCGCAGGTTTCTTTAGGCAGTCTTTGAGGCAGGACCCTCATCAAGCTCTCCCAAAATGTTATCAGCCTCTGCACTTGCTGGGCTTGGTGTATGAGGGGCAAAGGCCCTTCAGCACCTTCCTACAGCTGTAGGTCACTGAGAGCCAGGATAAAATACAGCAGAAATCCCTTCATCCTCTTCAATGTTTGGGACTCTTCTGTCACCACCCCATCTGCATAAACCCCATGCATGCTCTCAGGCAAAAACACCCTTCCCTTGTGGATTTTAATACCAGCCAAGTAAAACCATGTGGCAATGCCTTCGAGCTGTTGTGCTGCTACTCAAGGGACCTGCGTGAGAGACTGGGAGCAGTTTTCCTTCCAAACCTTCCAATCCTGTGCACATGCCTGGTGAAATCCTGCTGCAAAGCTCGGCACCTCTGGATGGGCCCAAACACTCTTCAGAGCTGACACCCACCTTCAAACCCACCACAAGACCTGGGTCTGCAGCAGCTGGCAATCAAAGCAGCAAAATTTAACAAAACAGAACTGAGCAAAACAGATTAAATTTTTTAGCTCTTTTTTTTTTTTTTTGGTGGCAAAGAATTACTCTCCACTAACCATTGCCTTTGTAATGGGTGGCTTTTCCCTTCTTCTTAGCCCCCAGTGTCAGGACAGGCTGCAGAGTGCCCTGGTCTGCAGCTTATCAAGGAGCTGTGTCCCCTCTCTGGAGTCACAGCAATGTCAAACTGTCCAGCCTGCTCCCTGAGACAGCTGCAGGAATATTTAGCCTTGGTGGCAGTGGCCTTGGTGGAGGGAAATGAGAGAAAATGCCTGATCCTGGGCAGGAGGGTCTGCTGTTGGATCTCCTGCCACTCTACTCACCCTTGGTGCAGCAGCTCTCTCTGAGCCTGTCACCACAAGGATTTTGCTGGAAAGAGTCTCTGGAGACAGGAGCAACCCTCCCCATGCCACAGCACTGAGTCACCAGCAGGATTCCCAGCCAGGGCCTTCCAGGGGACACGAAGCTTTCCTTCCCCAGGGCTTCCAAATGTGTCAGCTTTTTGGAGACTCTCAGGCCTGGAGCTTCCCCAGCAATTTCTCAGGGAGCCTGAGAGCTGGACTCAGCACCTTCAGATCATACTGACAGCAGAAGGGGCTCTGCAGCCCCTCCAAACACCACCTGCCCTCATGGCCACAGGCACCTGAGCAGCCTCAATGCAACCAAAAGGGAGGCAGGAGACAGCAAAGGCAGCTTTTACCTCCAATCCATCCCACTCCTGCAAGATTTAAATGAAGGTTGTGCGCTCCATGGCTGGCACAGCTTGTTTCTGAGCTGCAGCTCTGGGAGATGCCCCCTGGAAGTTCTTCAGGGCACAGCTCCAGCTGTGGGGTGCCTGTGGCCAGGTGGCACAGGGAAGATGCTCTGGCCTTTCAGGGCTGCAAAGACCTGCCTGGTGCTGACCCTCTGTGCTCAGGGACAAGCTGGGCAGTCCCTGGGAATCCTGTGGAGGAGTAGAGAGGTGGAATTGGGGATGTGTCAGCAATCGCTTTGCTTTCTCACTGCAGAACAGGCCAGTGAGTAACAAGAACAAGCACTCCTTGGAAGTTTTGACCCAGATGGTGTGAGGTGGGGCAGAAAGTGCAGGGCAGGAGGACACTGAACTGGGAAATTGAGGGCTTAGGTTAATATTGGCTGGCTGTGGAGTGTCCAGACTGGTGACCCCATGAAACTCAGGGTTAAGGGGTTTCTCTTGTGGCTGGCTGTCCAACATGCCTGGGGCTACCAGCATCAAACACAGCACTCAGAACAGCTCCCCTGTGCCCATTCTCTCATATTTTTGGCATCCATCAGGAAATTCCCCACTAGGGAACATAGTAGGGTGGTTTTTAAATCATGAAAAAGTATATTGTGGTTACAACAACCATGACTTCAGACCTCAGCTCTCCCCCCTGGGGCCCTGTGGTGAGCAGCCCCACAGCTCCCTGGCAAAGTGGTGTCACATAAAGTGAGCTCTCATGAGCAAAGAGGTGGCCCTGAGGTTCTTGTGGCCAAGTTAAACTCCGCAGCTGCCAAAGCCCTTGGCATGCACAGCTACAGGTGAGTCTGCCCTGCAGCAAGCCCAGAGAGCTCTTCTGGAGAGCAAGCAGGCCAAGTGTGGGATGTGGCAGAAGGCACAGCACAAACTGCACCAGTCCAGCGGGAATGAGAGCAGACTTCACCTGCCATTTGCATTTATTCAGCTCTCTTTCCCAGTAACTGCCCCTGGAGAGCTCCTCTCACAGACCAGAGCACTGTGGTTTTTTCCCCTTGTTCTCTCTGCTCTGGAGTTCTCTCCGTCTCTCACCTGCTCACAACATGCATCATCAGGATTTCTCCCTTTTTGGAAAGGGTCACAACCTGAACAACGGATCCAAAATCACTTTCCTCACACCTTCTGGCAACAGCTCTCACAACACATCATTTAAACCTGCCCATTCTTACAGTGCTTGCTACTTAGCCCTTAATTAGGCTAAACATTGTCATTCTGTTCTTCTAAGTTCTTCTAAGCCTTCTGATGTTTACATTCTTGTAACAAACTTTCTCACATTTTTATATAAATAATTAGTGTTTTACATTCTTCTCTAGAAGAAGAGAAATTTAATGAAATGTTGTCTTGTCCAACATCATTGGAGAGGTGGCACTTTCATCCTCCAATCCACTGTCACTTTTGAAAATCTATAAATATTAAAGTCAGAAAATAAACTTCCCTTCTTTTTACCTTAGAGGTTCCAGCATGCATGTTTTATTTTGTATCCTATAACAATAAAACATCAGTTCCCATCCTCGCGCCAAGACTACATCTCCCAACTTTCCCTGCCCATTTCCCTACCTTGAAAGTCAGAAAATAAACATCCCTTCTTTTTACCTTAGAGGTTCCAGCGTGCATGTTTTATTTTGTATCCTATAACAACAAAACATCAGTTCCAAGACTACATCTCCCAACTTTCCCTGCCCATTTCCCTACCTTGCATCCACCTTACCTGCTCAAGCTGGGAGTGTTGCAAGGGTTACTGACAGCTGTGTAGAACTCAGCAGCAGTGAGTTCAACTGCTTCTTCTGCAAAAATATCAGTGAATAATTATTTTCAAGTGACTGTCTTGTTATCACGTTTACAGCAGGCCAATAAACCTCAGAGTGAAGCACAAATAGGTATGGAAGTGTTTACAAGCTTCTCCAGGCATCCACCACTCTGGCTTCTGTGTGTCACCTCCTCCTGCTGGGGACAGGACTGTAGGGAGGTTTTTCACCAGTTTGGATGGCATTTCCCTAAGGAACAAAGAATTAGGGCTGTGCAAGGAAGTACCGCTGCAATAACACCTTTTAAATCCCCTCTCTCTGGGACCTCCTGAGAGATTATTCCATGTTTTGTGGTGACTTGCAGGCCAGGACTAAGGAGGCATCACACATGGTTGGATCCACGGGCCCTGCTACCATCCAGGACTCCTGGCATCCCTGTCTCCCTCTAGCAGTGCAGACAGAGCCCCAATGCAGTATTTTATGAAGGTGGAGGAAATACACCTCCAGAAAGCTTCCAAAAAGCCTAAGGATTTAAGATGCTAAAAAACCCATAATTCATAGGCAACAAATGCTGGCAGACTGAGTGCCAGAAGTGCCATCTAACAAGAGAGTGATGGAGCAACTGCTCCCATCCCTCATCCCCAGCACCCAGGGGCTGTTGTGTGCTCTAATTGAAAATGTGAGTGTAGAGGAGTCTGCTCTGTACAACCTTCTCAAGGAAAGGCCTATTAAGTTTAATAGATCTCAAGTGTTCCCAAAATCTATAAGCAATGAGTCCTCAGGGAGCAGGGGGAGAAAGGGTCCTTTAAAGCATTGATCACTGGAATTGTAAACCACAAAACACAAATCGTGAGTGCGTTATTTAATTTCATCCAACTATTTGGTAGAAGGAGACTTCTCTGAAGGCTTGTGCCCACAAACCTGGTTTTCCCAACAGTATCAGACAGTGTGAGATAAACTTATCTATCACTTCTGTGTCTGCTGTGTGCTTTATCAGGAAGAGCACAAACCAGTGCTGAGCTTTCCTTACCTGCATCCCCACACCCTCGTGTCATAGCCTGAGAGCTGAATCCTCCAGGGAATGGTCCTTTGCACTCCCTGTGGACACTGCAAACCTGAGAGCATCCCAGGAGCTCTGCAGCCCTGGCTTAAAGCTCCCACAAAGTGCTAATTTTGCCAAGGTTAGGGATGATGCTGTGAGTAGCAGTGGTCAGGGATGAGCAGGTGAAAATGCTGAGTTACCCATAGTGTGGAATCTGGATCAGCACATGAAATATGCAACCCTGATGCATCCAGGGGTTTTGCTTTCCTCCAGAGGTTGCATCATAAATGAGGCTGTTCCAAGCTGTGAGCTTTGCTCGAGCTGTAGCACACTGAGGAGTGCTCTGGCGTGCATGATGGAAGAGTTAATGGAGCTGCTCTGTAGAGCTGGTTCAAAAGAATCCTTTTCCTTGCCTCATTTGGGAAAATGAGCATTTGTTCTACTTTAAATTTCCCATTAATTAAAAAAAAAATCTTCTTATTTAATTTACAGGACAATGTTCACAACTCTTCACTGGGAGGGCAAAATGTGCACAGAGAAAATTGATAACAAATGGGCTGTGTTGCCAGTGTTACCACGTGGACTGTGATCCTGTGATCCCTGCTCTCCAGAGCTCTGCCACCACTTGGATAGGCACAGATCAACCTCAGGGGCTCACACCTCAGGCAAAGGTGCTTTTCACTTTGCCTGACACGGGTGAGAGAGAGTTTTCACAGCTGGAACCAGGAGTGGGTGAGCAAACAGAAGGCAGGAACACCATGATTTGGGAGAAGACAGCTCTTCCCAGCCTTTGATACTGAAACTTTTTCAATGGCATGTGCAGCCATTCCTTTTATTGACTGGGAACCCAAAGCTAAATCAGTCCTTGGGAGTCCTCCCTGCATTATTATAACACTGCAGGCTACTGTCTGAAGCAGGAGATTGATGCAAAGGCTAAAATCAAAGGGTGGGAAAATGAAGAATAGTGGGAAACTGCCATATTCAGAGACTTTTGAAAGAAATAGGTGCTGAAACATGAAGCACTGTAAGGGAGCTGCCAGTGTCACCTTGGCAGAGCAGGCTGGGCAGGGAGAGCTCTGCCTGGGCAGGTCAGGTACCAGCTGCAGAGACTCTCCTCACTCTTCCCAGCAGCAGGAACCACGCAGGGCTGCTGCCTCCAGCCCTGTGCCACAGTGCTGGGCACAGCATGGGTGGAAAACAAATGGCAAGATCATTTATTCTGAAAAGACCTCCCAGTCTAAATGCCCGGAGACACAACAGGGAAGAAATTCCTTGGCTGAGCTGTAATCCTGTGCACAGGATCTGGCCACACAAATGCACTCCATGTGGCAGTGCTGCTTATGGGAATGATGGATGTCACATCCTCTCCTTTGCAACACACCAGAAACAAAGCTCAGGTGGGTTTCTGAGCTGGGAAATCTGTGCCTGCTGCCCAGGCAGGAGCTGTACCTGAGCAGATGTGCTCCTGCCATCCCTCACTGTCAGACCAGAGGGAGCAGAGCTGTGGCTGAAGTGCATTTGCAAGAAGACTTTGCAGCTTGTCCCCAAGGCCCTCCCTGATGTCTTTGTGGCTTTTCCAGGGTGGGACATCATTGTTCCTTACAGAAAGGCGTTTCACATCTCTGGGTTCACATATGTACCATATATTTGCTCGGTGAGCACAAAGCCACAACTGTGTTGAACACAGGCAGCTGACAGGGAGGGGCAGGGGGCTATGTGAAATATGGCCATGGTGGGAAACAGGCTTCACTTCACCAGAGCAAACCCAGAAAGGCTTCTCAGGCACCCAGGCAGTGCTGGGCATTTTTAGAGCCTGGGGACTCCACACCAAGACCCTGCTCTGAGTCCACAGCACCAACATCTTCCACAGGAGGAAAAGACCTCTTGGGTTTTCACCCTCTTGATTTCAGTTCATTTAAAAGTCTATGGAAATGGGATTTCCAAAGAACTGCCCACGTTCCTGTGTTATCACATACTGTAGCCAGTGCGCAGCACTACCCTTTTTTGACCTGTGCTGGAACTTGTGGTTCTTTCCCTTGTATTTCTTCCAAATTTTCATTCTGAAATCCCTTCACTGAAAAGACTGGAATCTGCTAGTCAGGCAAGGTTATGTATATCCAGAAATCCTCTCTTTCATAAGCATCCTTACCCTGGTGCAGCTGCTTGGACCATCACCAGGAATATGTCTCTGTCTATTTGGATCACAAGGGAACGTGATCTTTCGTGTTGTAGGAGATTTACATATGGCATTTTCTCTACAGCAACATAACAAAACCCCACCCAAAGTCTCAAAGCTTTCAGGAAGTTCAGATACAAATTTTACAACTTGGGACCTATTTTTGTTTGGCTTTGTTTTTAAAAACCCTTTATTTTCTCCCTTTGATGATTTTCCCTGCTGTTGAGGACAGATGAAAAGCCATCAGAGACAGCACTTTGTGGCCTGGAATTGCTCTCCAGTGCCCTGGTCCAGCTCTGCACCCCATGCACACCCCAGCTGTGTGCTGGGAGGAGGCAGGGAGTGGCATGTCCCCTTCCCCTGGGGGTGAGGTGAAATGTGTCCTCACATCTGGATGATCAGGGGGCCACAGTTGCACTTAACCTGCACTCTGGATGCCACCACTTCAAATGGGAAAGCAGGAGGGAAATTATGGCATTTGCAGGAGGGAAGTATCCTTCACCCTGGCAGGGTAGCACAGGTCTGAGCTCATTTCCAAAATATGCAAGACACAGAGAAAACCCTCAGTCCCAGCCTCGTCAACAGCTTCATCTCCAGAGCTCTCCAGAGAGGAAGAGCCTCAGTGTGAGGGTGTTGTGACAGCACTTCACAGGAGTGAGGCCAAGACCAAGCTGTGTGTCCTAAAGCCATCCCACCTGCAGTTACCCTGGTCCAGCATCCCCTGGGGCTGTGCAGGACCCTCAGGCTGGGGTGCAGGGGGTGGGCAGCCAGCAGGAGATGCACACCTGCCTCAAGCTGCTTCCTCCCCCATTTTGCACCTCCTGCCACAGGAACATCTATCACAGGGAGAGCAGCTGATTTCTCACAGATGAAAGCCAACAGAGAAGTGTCCTCTCCCATCTCTTCCTCCCTGGGGATCCTCAAGGTCTGGGACTGACTGCAGAGGTGCTGAGAAAAGGAGCTGCTCCCTCACTGTCTGAATGAGAGCATCCCCAGGAGAAAAAGAGGTGGGGAGTCCAGATATCTGACACTTGGTGTGACCTGGCCATTCCCCCGTGGCCCAGACACCAAGAAGGCTCTTGGACCCTTGGAGCTGGTGTCCACAGGTGTCTATTCTCAAGTGACAGGGTCATAAAAATAATACACAGGGGATTGTCAACGGTCTGTGAAATCTCAAACAAGCCCAAACCTTGGAGACCTGAGGGCTTCATGCAATTTCCCTCCTTTCACAGAACGACTAGGATTAGCTCAATAGTCAGGCTGAACCAAATCAGAGCTCTGCCTGGGCTCTGTGTAAGCACAACTGTAGAGCAAGTGTCATAAAGTGCCATAAATGCACCCATAAAATAGAACCATCTATCTAAATGCAGGCACACACACCCACAAAAGATTTTTTTTCCCCTGACATTGTATCTGCACATCATCAGCATTTGGCTTATGACATGATTTCTGTTATCAGAATCTCACTTGTAAAGTAATTTGTCTGACCATTGGGTTTCTGTGCAGAATAAAAATGCAACCTGGGGAAATGAGAGGGAGGAGGCAAAGTGTTTTCCAAGTGATCTCAGTGGCTGATTTTTTTCCCCAAACTCAGTAATGGGCACTGCTAGGGAGAAACTTTCAAGTGCACATGAAAACATTAATGAAGGCTGGAATGATGTCTAGTATCCAACCCAATAATTCTCCTCCCAGTAATTTCTTTAAGCCTCATACTTGGAGTTCAGTAGGTCATAAATTTTGCCTGCTCTGAAGTTAACTGGATCCACAAGATGCAAATGTATTACTCATACACTGGTTAATTTGTATGCTCATTCCTTTCCAACCTCTCCACAAATTGATTTTCAGATTCGTTATTTAAGCCAGGAAAATATTTCCTGCCTCGTCCCTCAGAAGGTCACAGCACAAAGTGGTGCTGCTGGCTGCCACAGGGAAGCAGAAATCAAGCAGAGGGCTGGAGAACAAGCTTCCCCATCCTGGCTTGGGCAAAAGTCAACCAAGATGCAAACTGCACCTGGCAGATCCCTGTTTGGAGCTGTGCTGGGGCAGGGAAGCAGAACTGCAGGGAGTGGCTAGGCAAAGGGAAGCAGGGCAGTAAAACAGCTGAGAAACACAGGCCTGGCTGAGAGGGAGCAAGCTGACAGCTCCAGGTGCCTCCTTTCCTCTCATTTTCATCTCTCTGGATTCATCTGACACCTTGAACCCCACTGGTGGCTCTGTCCTCTCTCTTAGCAGAGATATATTGATTTTTTAACCCATTTGAAGGGTGTTGTGCAGGCTGTCCTTGCAATGTCCCGCAATGTCCTTGCTGGCATCCTGCTGTCTCCATAAGTTGTCCAAAGTCCCCCTCTGCACATTTAGGAGGTGGCTTGAGATGCTGCCAGGCACTGAGGTGAGATGTCAGTGCTTTTCTCAGGCAGGGACCAGCACCCAGGGCCATGGTGTGACCACGGGGTCAGCTCCAGGGCTGCCAGTTTCCAGTGCCTCTCCAAGAAAAGCTGTCAGCACTTGGAAACGTGCAAGTCCACCAACTTGGAAGCAAGGCCGGAATATGGCTCCATTCCAGGCCTAACCTCCCTGGCTCTTAGTGGTGCTTTGGGAAGATTAACCTTCACCTGGAAGAAGGAGATTGTAACAAAAGGGCTCAAAGGTCCAGAGTATCTTCAGACTTAATGAACTGAGTCATTAGCAGAGACTCACCTCTGATTTGCATCAGACACGGGCCCCTGGAAAGCTCTCCTGCCTGTCCACGTGTGTCCCTGTTAAAGAAGTTCCCCAAATACTTTAAGGAGTGACTTTCACCTTCTCTTTACATTCCTCCCTCGCCCTCTCCGGGGTGTCACATCCATGTCTTGGTCTCTGCTTTTGCTTTCTTTTTTTCATCTGATTACATTTTGACAGTGATTCTGCAGCCTTCGTGTACTGGCTCCTGCTCTGTTTGTATTCTAGGAAACATTTACTGCCTGTCTGGCTTGCCAGCACTGGGATTGCTCACCATCCCTGGGGAACAATGAGAAATGATGTGTCAGAACTCACCCGCTTCCCAGCACTCCCTGTTTACTACGAGGACCCCATGGGCAAGAGAACAAATAGATTACTACAATTTATATCTCTCTGGATAATGTCTTGCAGCTTATCTTCCCAATTGGGATATTGTTCACTCTGTTGGGCCCCTTTCAGCTAAGGAATTGTGTGGTAGTGGCATCCACAGTGGTGAAAAATTGCTGGCCTGACAGCAACAGCATTATGGGAAAACCAAGATTTCCCCCTTTTTTCTATCCTGAGAGATGCTTGTTACAACGTGGTGGAAATTAGGGCTTGGCAGGAAAAGGTTTCTGGGTCCCATTAAAACTTTTTATGATTTCCAAAGGTTCCCCATTCTTCAGTGAGACAAAGCCCAGAACCTCCACTCTTTAAGATGGAAATGAAATTATCCTCTTGGCCAGGACCCAGCATGGTGACAGGCTGCTTCTGCCCCACTCTGGGATGCTGGGGCTCAAGCCCCTGTAGCTGATATGTCCAGGCCAGATGGTGAATGGACCAGGGTGGCTTTTGGTTGTCCTGAAGTGGCTCTGCCTCTTAAACTGCCTGCTGGAGGTGCTTAATTTTGTATTCAAATGTCCTTTTGAAACCACAACTTGATGCTGGGATTCCCACATCCTTGTCATTGAGGTTTTGGAAAAAATATAACCTGGTCAGTGGTATGCAGATCTGAGCAAGGTCCTACCTGTCCCTAAAATAATTTCCAAGACTGCATAAATTTGTAGTTGGGCTCAATGTTCTTAAAAGTCTTTTCCAACCTAAATGATTCTATGGATATGTGTTTCTAAATCTCATGAAAAATTGTTTATGACCATCATAATTTTCTGCAGAAAATAGATTTGTCTGAAAAATTCCCAATCTACTCTAGCAACAGTGTAGGACAGAAGCACAGGATGTATTGAGTGATTAGCAAAGTCCTCCTCCCCTTCACCTTTTACCTGCTGTCTTTATTTTCCAAAATCTTCCTAAAAACTAAATCAACAATCACTATCAGGGTCCCCTTCACCTCTCAAAATACCTTCAAGGTCACCAAGCAGCCACATCATCATGTTCTGCCCTAGGCCACCACGGTGCTGGTCTCAGGTGATGTCACAAGGCAGGTGGCCTCAGCTCTTTTCATCCCAGTCCCCAGCTGGGTCTTTGGCTTTTGCTGCCTCCATGGTAACTGCAGTTGGGAGTTCTTTGACTGAGGACTTTTTAATTAAACCCTTTGTGCTCTGCCCTGCCAAGATGGATGGTTTGAAGGAAACAGTGAGGAAGGAGGTGGGTCTTCATGCCTGCAGAAACCTCTGCTGCTTGTTTAGCCTGCCAATCCCATAAAGAAATGGGAGATTTCTTGTGGAATTTCTTGTGGAATTTCTTGTGGAAGTGGAATTTCTCCATTCCACTGGGAGAGCTCAGACTCCCATTGTTGCTCAGCCTGCCCTCAGTGAACACCCTCAGTGAACACCCTCTGCACCTCCCAGCCTGCACAGCACAACCCATCCCTCCCCACGCTCACCTGCAAAGGCCTGAGCATCCTTGTCTGAAGGCTCCTGATGCAGTCAGCTGGCTGGAAACCCTCATTTGGCATTCCCCTCCCTGCTCCCATGGGCAGCCTGCCAGGCAGACATCCCTGTGCGTCCCTGAAGGGCAGCACTGACAAGAGGAACCCTCTCTCCCACAAGAGCCATCTCCTCTGGCAACCTCATTCACTCTGCCCAATCAATCCCAACCCCATTCCCAGCAAGGAGGCCTCATTAATCCTGGCAGGATGGAGAGGGAGGCTTGTGATCCAGAGGATTTTCCCGTAGGAACAGGAGCGAGACCACCAAGCCTTGCCCAGTGACCACCCAGATGGAAATAACCTTTGGCCAGTGCTGGCATGGGCTGGGCTGGGTGTTGGACGTGGTGCTGCTGCACAGAGGGGTTGAAGCTGTCTGGGGGTGAGGATGCAAGGAGACTGTGGGGAATTGTTTAGGAGAGCTCTGAGAAATATTGGTTGAGTGCTTCCATTTAATTATTCACTCTGCTTAATTTGCTCTTGGACAAGATGAATCGTTCATTGACTGTGCAGTCTGGAAGCAAGTCCTTCCTGGCTAAACTGGCTCAGCATTAAATGGTAAAATAAATGAAGGCCAAGCAAAGAAAATTCCTCTTCTCTGATTGATCATGTCAGGGCAAGATTCTTTTAGGGAAGCCAGAGCTGATAGAAATATAAACACAAATTCTACCACTTGGCAGAAAAAGCTTTCTCCAGTTTTTCCTTCAATAGATTTTTTTTTTCAGGAAATGTTGTTTTTTCAGAAAATACTGCACTGATAGCGTTGTCAATGTCACTGCAGGTGATGTCAGCTGAGTAACATAGGTGGCTGAGTAACATAGGCAGAGCCAATCTAAAAATGCTGGGATTTTTTTTTTGGCTGGGATCTCAGGAGGCATGGTGGGAATCACCTTCACCTGCTTCAAAAACCTGGAAAGCAGAATTTTCAGACTGTAAGTCCTCCTGTCTTCATAGTCTTCATCATCTCTGCTTACAGAGAAGCAGCTCCACTATGGGGCACCTCATCTGACATTTCCACCTTACGTCCTCCTGAGGACAGGAGGAATCCCTTTCTGGCTTATCTCAGTGGTCTTGGCTGCAACCACACAGCTACAAATTTCTGGTCCTGCCAGCCCTATTTTGGGGCTCCCCTCCTGGATCAGGCACTGACCACCCACTCACAGGACATGGGAAAGTTGATTCCACTTTCTGCTCTGTCCTATGGAGTCATGAAATATTTCAGGGCTTTTGCTAAATAGCTGCAGGTATTTATGGGCTCTCCAGCCCTGCAGGATCCCCATCTACATTTGAGTTCAAAGCAGTAATTATATAAATAATGGACAGGTGGATTTACACAGGAGTAAAGCAGCAACATCTCCAGCCCTTGATTTTTAACCACTGACTGCCAACAAAGACTTGTGGCAAACTGGAATTATTCATTTACTAACCTCAACCCTTGAACTGAATGACTGGCAATCATAACTCCAGTGTGAAATCATTCAACCCTCATTTTCAGGTTTTTAAAATAAACAGGACCAAGCTTCACACAATACAGATGTGAAAATTCTTCCAACACAAATGTCTGAGCCCAGCACATGCTACATTAATTTTATTTTCCTTCTTTCATCCTGATTAAACTGTCCACTAGTAATTCTTTGCCTCTGGCCAAATGCAAACACAACTCTGCCACTAATAGGAATTGAGTATGTCTGCATAAAAATACAATTAAAGTAACAGTACACTTCACATTTCATGCCACTCAAAATTTCAAGTAGGTCTGTTATTACAGGATTTCTCATGCATTGTTAGAATTTTTTTGCATTACACTCTAAGCAACCAATTTTCTTCTCCGGTCAATCAGCATTAAATATAATGTCATGCCTTATCTTGGCTTGAAATAATAACAATAAAAAATCCTGTCCCAGATGTTTAAGATGTTTTTTTCCTCTTCTGAGAAGGGTTAAAAGATGTGAAAGATTTTCCCACCCAGAATTTCAAGAGACCCATGGATTTTCACATTTTCTGGCAAAACCCAGAATGACCCAGAGAGTTACACACTAAGGGAGCTCTGCTGAGGTGAGTGAAGACTGATTTTCAAATCACTCCTCTGAGCAAGACAGAGAGGAGGTTCGATCCCAGCAACTGTGACTGGAGAGGAGACTGCTTTCAGCACTGACCCAGTCATCACACCACAAGAAGGGAAAGGGATGAGCCTTCTCCTCCAGCTTTAATTCCTACTCTGTTCCCAAAGCCAGTTGGACTTGGGAGCCAAAGATTTGGCTTTGAAAATGATAATTTCCTTATGAAAAAATGGCTGTTCAGAAAACTCCTACCCAGCAGTACTGGCATCTGAACTGGGCCTGGAAACACCAGCACAGCCAACCCAAGGGTCAGGCCAGTCCTTCAAAGAAAACTCCTCCATCCACCAGGGACAGATTTCAGCCTTCAGAGCTCTTCTTCCTGAGCCAGTCACTCCAACTCAGCATTCCCCGGTGCCTTTCCATCACAAAACCATTTGCACCCTACTAAAGTGCTGCCACTTGGGCTGGGGACAGCCCTGCACTCACACTTTGCATCAGGGACAGGTCAGTGTATTGTGGACAGTGCAGAAAAGGCTGCATTTATTGAGGTTTGGGAAGGTCTTTCTTCTAAGAGCCTTTCAGACATGACACCGAACAGCTGTGAAGGAAGAGAAAGAGCTGGAAAACCAAGAAAAGGCTGGTTGAATGCGCTGAGTTGTAAGAAGTCTTTGGCTCATGTGCATGAGGTTAAAGGTCAGAACCTCTGCAATGTTTATGTCAACCCGATGTTGTTGAAACACTTGTGGAAAAATTGTAGGTTTATCTGTACAGGGTGCATTAAAAAAAAAAAAAAAAACAAAACAAAAAACCTTAATGCAGCAACTCATCTCACAGCTCACTCTAAACAACCTCTGAACCTCATTCTATAGCCAATTAATTCAATTGCTTCTTTTATATCTGCTGGAACCAAACTTGAGCAAAAAAAGTTCAGCCACCCTTTTTATCGCCTGCCAGCACACAGCAGTCATCAGAGAAGGTTCCAGTAGGTCATAATTTAGTCAATATTTTACTTTGCAAAACACATGAAAACCCTTTGACATCAAAAGCATAGATTTACAGATGCTGGGCATTTACAGATATGGCTGTTCTGCCAAACTATGAGCATGATCACTAGTTCAGATTAAACGTCTGGTTTTGCCTCAGAGTGGAAATTGGCACTCATCCATTGGTTCCCCAAATTCAATTCAACAGCTCCTACAGATTGCAACCACGTTTCCTCTCTGGCTGGCCTGAACCAGGGTCAGGGGTACAGACACAGGGGTCAAATACCTGCCAGACCTCAGCATCACCCAGAGCTGTGTCTGGTCCTTAGCTGCTTCACAAATGCATTTGTCTGTAAGTTCACATGTCGTAGAGTGCCTTAGCTGGAAGCAGATACACAGTTATCTGTCCTCATGTCCCCAAGGACAGACCCCCTGTCCTGGATTGCAAGGCAATGTGTGTATTCCATTGTCATCAGTCAGAGCTGGGGCAGCTATCTTCTGTTCATGGGGCAGTTTTCTTTATCTCTTCCATAAACCAATCCTCCCTCAGGAGACCTTTGCTGTCCATGGCCACTGAGTGTCCCTGCATGGCTGACCAAATTCCAGCCTCCCATGGGGAGATGCTCCGCCCAGGGCAGGAGCCAAGCATTCCTACCTGGATACAATCTGAGCCTGGAACAGCACAGCAGCCTGTGCCCACTGCACTGCCAGTCCCCTGTCCTGGATTGAAAGGCAATGTGTGTATTCCATTGTCACCAGTCAGAGCTGGGGCAGCTATCTTCTGTTCATGGGGCAGTTTTCTTTATCTCTTCCATAAACCAATCCTCCCTCCAGGAGACCTTTGCTGTTCATGGCCACTGAGTGTCCCTGCATGGCTGACCAAATTCCAGCATCCCATGGGGAGATGCTCCGCCCAGGGCAGGAGCCAAGCATTCCTACCTGGATACAATCTGAGCCTGGAACAGCACAGCAGCCTGTGCCCACTGCACTGCCAGAGGAGCACCTGCCTCTTCCACTGGATCTTCAGAGGAAGACTCCACCCTTCTCCAGGATCCCTGCTCCAGCAGAACCTGACACTCCAGAAGGGCGGCAGCCACAATTCCCATTGGACTGGTACCAACACCCTGACCAACAGGGTGTCAGGCTGTGTTCTGACTCTGTCAGTGTTGTTTTAGTTTACTACAGTGTTTATTTTATTTTTTTAAATTTTTTTCCCCTAATAAAGAACTGTTATTCCTGCTCCCATATTTTTTGCCTGAGAGCCCCTTAATTTCAAATTTATAACAATTCAGAGGGACGGGATTTACAGTTTCCATTTCAAGGGAGGCTCCTGCTTTCCTTAGCAGACACCTGGCTTTCCAAACCAAGACACCCCCCAGCCCCCAGGTGTCTGGTGGTGGTGGGGAAGACTCAAGGGATCAGGACAATGGAAAAATATTTCTCACAACATCAGGAGCTTTTTCTCAGTGCATTTTTCAGACTTACAGTGAATAGGGTGGGGAGGGATATGGGTGGCCCATCTAGCACAGCTCTTTACTTACTGCATTTCCATTAAGGCGTGCAATCAAAGAGTTTTAATTTTATGGTGTCTGCATTGGGGACAGAAAAGCTTTTCATTTCCCCTTCTCCATTGCTATTTTGTCTGTGAACCAAGTATTAACAAGAAGGTTTTGCTGAAGCTACATCCACCAATAAATTGCTCTGCTACAGTATGGGACTAGAGTGGATGGATTTCAATTTGCAGGACTCCTGGCTTCTTTTTCAAAATCTGCATTAACACCTGAGTTGACCCTTGGCCTATCATGAGCTGAAATCTTCTTATCTTATTGAAGTGGCAAGGAAGAGAGTGCCAGTCTCATTAGACCCTTTCTGAAGTCATTTACTTTGGGTTCTGCCTGCAATATTTCTCTTAAATCTCTATTTTCATTACATTAAATATGTCATGGGAAGGAAGAGCTCCTTTAATTCCTCGCTTGGCCCAGTGCCACTGGGCTTCCTTCCCTCAAGAAGGATGGGGATTATTCCAGGTCTTTGCCCTGCTCTTCAGCAGTCTCACCTTCCAGCTTTGTCTGGGGAACAATCTCAGAAGATGCAGCTCTATCAGTGGCAGCCCAGCACCACTCTTTGCCTACACAGGTTTTTAATGATGCTTCTTTGAGCCTGTCTTCTTTTCTGCATGGAAGCAGAGACCTACCAATCCACCAGCAACACCCTAAAGTATCCTTTTGGGTGCCTGCCCCTGGCACTGATGAAGAAAGGCAGGATACTTCTCCTCCAAACACTCAAAAGGTACAGAAAATCTTGCTCCACCAACTCCTGCAAAGCTAAAAGTCTCATGTTTCACCTGCAGGTGCTACGCCAACCAAATCCCCTCTGCCACCACTTTTGTGTGAGCTGAGATGCTGTTTTCCAGAGGTGCTGCGTGCTGAGGGGCAGATCTGCTCTGCCTGGTGTTCAGTGGTTCACAAGGCCTTGTGCAATGCTGCTACAGGATTTATTCTGCGCCGGGTTTGTTCTCAAAGTCCTTCAGTCCCTCAGCAGGTGACTTCACGCCTTCATGCCTCTCTTAAACTTCATGCATCCATTTCCTACACACCCTTTGTCTTGATTGCTGCCCAGATCCCACCCTACCCACCAGAAGAACCCCTCCACCCCTTGAGAACCTCCCAATCTTTTAACAATCAGTTCAAAGCGGGAGGCACCACGAAAGCCCAGCGCTGGGAGCGCGGTGCCGGCGGAGTGGCAGAGCAGATGTGCCGGGAGGCAGCGGGGCAGGGGGCCCTGGCAGAGGAGGGGATGGCAGCTGGAAGACAGACGGGCTCTCCACAGCCTCGTGCCGGGGACGGGGAGCCCCTTCCAGCCTGTCCGTGCTGCCGCTGCTCGCTCTCATCCTCATTAATAACAGCCAGCAGAGGAGATGGATGGGTAGCGCTCGGGGATGAACCACAGCCAGCTGCCTGGAGCTGCCCTGGAAAAACAATATTTAGCCAAAAAACCCAGCAGGTTGTTTCCCCCATCCTGCCAGGTTTGGAATATGAGGGACATCTTTGATTCCCTCGCTGAGATGAAGTTCCTTAAATCGCCTTGTGTTTCCCGTGGGGTGATGCTGTACTCCGGAGAGCAGAGAGGGATGCAGCTGGATCTCTTTGTGCCAGAAAACAAGGAGCAGCTTCTCCTGACTGGATGTGCTGCTGTTACCAAGGTGTTTTGCCTCTCAGTACACCAAAACACTGCTTAACCAGGAAAATAACCCCCAAATTCAAATATTGCTGTTTCAAGATGTTTGTACCTCTGATTTTTGAGCTTCAGCTTGGTGGGTGAAGACCAGAAAATAAAAGCAAACCAAGCAACTAAAAACCCACACAGACACACAAATTGGAAGATGCAGGCATGAAAATAATAGAAAATGAAATCCATAAAGACCTCATTGGTCTCAACCAAGTGTGCTATATCGTGGGTGAGCATCATCCTCCTATGGGTCTTCTAAACAGGGATGTTTTTAAAGTTCACAGTTTCACACAGGAACTGGATGTGATGCCAATATTATGTCAAATTGAAAAGATTCATTGAAACTGCTTTAAAAGTTTATTTGCTTCTCTTAAGCAGCTCTGAGAATATGCAGTTATTTCTGAAGTGAACGTATCATGGATTCAAGTAAATATAATCCTGCTGTCAATAAATAAAGAAATTAAAAAATAAACACAACAAGTGCATCAAAGCTCCCCTAAAATAAGATATTTTAGAGGAAATGGGACAGATCTTCCAGTGGTGTAAATGAGTATCTGCCCACTGAAACAAGCCAGCCTGTGCTGGTTCACCTTAGCTGAGCACCTGCTTTTAATTTCAATATATTTTATATATGAGAGTGGCAGACACTGAAAATAGCTGCATGTCTTTAACACGGGGATGTCATTGACCTGAGCAGATGGGAAGAAGCCAAACATTGCTGCAGAGCTCATTGCTCCTACCTGGGACAGGCACAGTCAGACACAGCTCTTGGCATCAGCTGGGGTGTTTTGGCATGCTGGGGCTTGGGTGGGAGCCCTGGAAGGTTTATACAAGCAAATGGATGTGAATGACTTTGGGAATGCCATGATACAAATCACCTTCCTAGCTGATTTAATTGCTGCTGAGTCTCTGCTTTCTCTCTGTATTCCCACAGCCCCTCACCAAGGGGCTGTGACAACCTTAGCACCTCCTCTGTGGAGTAAGAAATGGTGGAGATAAGGACATGAATTCCAGAGCTAGAAACAACTCCCTCATGTCAGGGCAATTATAGGACCCTTTGGGGAAGGAGACAGTTTGTCCGCTCTAAAGTTTGGGAAACTGAGGCAGGGATGTTATATCTTGCAGGTTCATCCACCAGAAACTATTCCTTCCAATTCCCAGTGACTCTCTTCCTCTGCTAGGAAAAGTTATTTCTTTTCATGTCACCCCTACCAGACCTTGAGGGGGAGGCCAAGGGGTCATGATCATGGGGTTTAATTTCAGGGGAACATAGGATAAAAAACATACTGAGATTTGTATTTGATTCCTTCATTTGCGACTGATTTTGAAACCTTTGGAGTTGTATTTCCAGGCTTTTCCCACAGAGAGCAAAGCTGTGAGTTTTCTTAAAATACATATTGCACAAAGGAAGAAAACAGATAGTCCTCGAAAATCTCAAGGCTCCAGGAGGTGGGGATTGAAAAAAGAGAGGAACACTCTTTTCCTACTGCTCTCTGAAAGCTCACACTGCAATAATCACTACATCTACCAAAATAAGTTGCAGCCCTGCAGCACACCCTCCCACCACCCCGTCTCGGGGATGGGGATGATGCTGGGGGCTCAATGCTCTCCCTAAACCCAGCTGGCAGCTTTGGGACACTCCCTTTATCCAGGCAGATGCTCCCAAGGGTGACAGGTTTAGTGACAGCCCCCACTGGGTCAATCCCTTTCTTCCTTCCCCTTGAACCTGTGTGGGATCACACACCTACAGCCACCTCTCCACTGCAGGGCTGTGCAGAGAGTGAGCTAAAATTAGCTGGGTGGATTTCATGTCACACAGCTTCCCTCTGCTTTCGAGTGCTCGGCTTCCTGCTAAATTTAAATCAAAGGCAACTGGTAAACAAAGGTTTGGTGCGCTCTGCTCTGACAGAAATAGGCACTGCAGCTATTTTTATCCTGCAGACTACACACAATGTGTGTCCAAGTTACAACCAGCAGCAATAAAAATATCCCAAAGACAGTCAAGATGCCACTGTGAGCAGCAATGAAAACACCCTGCTCTCTGAATGCCAGCGAGGCAGCCTTATCTAGACCCTAATTTCTCCCTCTGAGGCTCATCACACAAAAGCCTCACAGGAAGGAGATGAGGTTGTATGTCACACTTTGCGTGTTTGGGTTTTTTTTCCCATCAGGTTTTGTATTTTAGCTTAAACTGAATGGTGCAGTGGAAATATCAAAGCATCTTGATCACAGGCTGGATGCACCAGGACTCTTTCAGCTCTGTCCAGTGCTGACACACACAGATGAGATGCTCAAGATGAAGAAAGAGGCTTTACCTTTCAGGCAAAGGACTTTCAGGAGAGGCTCTGAGGCTCAAATGCTCCAAGGCTAAGGCAGGAAGTGGTGTCTATAGCACTCTTAGGGTTGATGATTTAGGTTTATTCTGCTGCCCTTGTGGGACATCACAGGCAGTGCTGAGCAGGACAGAGTGCACTCACCTGGTGAGTCACACACAGTCACCTGGACACCTGTGGCAGGAATGGACAGTGGATTCAGACCCTCTGAGAGAGGGTACAGAGCACTGATCCACTGGCCAGGACATCCTATCCTCAGAGTCTGCTCTCCTGTTTCAGTCCCCACGAGGTTTTAATGTCATGCCAAGGTCAGGCACATCCCTGGCCCTCAGCAGGGCTTTGTGGAGCATTGCAACAGTGCTGTTTACAGATTCTTAATTTTGTTCCTAGTAGCTGGCATAGGACTGTGGTTTTGGTGTAGGATGAGAATAATTTTGATAACACACTGATGTTTTGGTTGTTGCCAAGCTGTGCTCACCCTAAATCACAGACTTCCCAGTGTGTCATGCTCTGCCAGTGAGGAGGTGCACAAGAATCTGGGAGGGAGCATGGCCAGGACAATGACCTGAATTCCTGAATGGACCAGAGGGACATTCCATTCCACAGCACATCCTGCCCAGTGCATAAACTGGGGGCAGCTGGCTGGGGGACCCCGATTGCTGCTCAGGGTCAGGCTGGCACCAGGCACTGGGTGGGGGGAAATTGTGTTGTGCACCACTTGTCTTTCTTGGGTTTTATTTCTCTCTCTCTTTTTGTTGTCTGCCTTTTTCACTATGATTATAATTATTATATTTTATTGTTGTTATGTTTTATTTTATTTTAATTATTAAACAGTCTTATACCAACACATGGATTACACCTTTTTTTGTTCCAATTCTTCTCCCCCCACCAGCAGTGGGGAACGTGAGCAAGCAGCTGTGTGGTACTTAGCTGCCAACTGGAACTAAATCTCAGCACCACCTTGGATCTGCCTCTGGAGCCAGTTTGCAGGCCAGCTGTCCCCAGGCAGCAAGCCCACAACACAGCAGAGATGGCTTCTCCCTTTCTCAGCCCTTTCTTCCCACTCTGGAGACCAGCCCCGTGCCTGCCAGGGGGGAGCAGGCAGTGATGGAGGGGCTGCCACATCTGGCAGCAGCTGGGAAGGCAATGCCCCACAGCTGGCACACTGGGCACAGCTCAGAGCTTGGGAAAGGAGAGACCTGGGTCACCCACCAGCCCTGGCTTCTCCCTTGGCTCTCATTTATCACCAGTACAGGCACAGCAGGGCCCTTTTATTTTATGCAGCAAATCATTAAGAAAAAAGGAGGGAGGGAAAAAAACCCTTTTAGTAACAACTGTAAAAAAAAAAAAAGGGAGCAGGGGGGAGGCAAGCATGCAACCACAGACAGATAAATGGAGTCTGGTTACAGAAGGCTGGAAGTTCAGCTGGGAAATGGGACCATAAGGAGGGTGAGGCTTAACAAAAACCCCCTGGTGCAGGGCTGGTCTGGAGCCAGCAAAGAGACCCAGTCTCCTCCTGGGGCCCAGCATCAGTGATCACAGACACAGGTGAGCCTTTCAATTAAGTTTGTGTGACCCTTCAAAGGAGACCTGAGCTCATCAAGACCTGCAGAAGGCACACAGAGGGGAGACAGAGTGTCCCACTGAGGAGGGCTGGGCCAGCATCACTGTGAGGCATATGGAGTGGCTTGGCTTGCTGCACCAGGCTTAAAGTAGGGCTGGGGGAACCTGTGTGAGTTTATGGGGTACTACAAAAATATATTCAGGTCTGTTTGCAGCAGAAGATTCTCACCCATCTGCAGCAGGCTCCTTGCTCAGAGCTATGTATCTTGTTCACCCTCCCAAAGATTTAGCAAAGTCAATGCCCTGAGAAGGGCTTGCTGGGTTGGCTTTTACAACCAACAACATCCACCTCCTTGGGACTGAAGGTTGGGACAGGCAACTGCCAGAATCTGTCATGACCCTCTTTCCTGCTCCTTGCCAGCTTTATTTTATACATTTTTTTATTCCTCAGTGTAAAAGCTTCCCTAACTAGTCATTAACCTCAGTCACAGGACACAATCATTAAACATTATTGTGGCTGTAACATGGTACATTACTTGCGAGCATTTCCTCCAGCAAGGGAGAAAAAAGAGACCTGCATTAAGGTCAGGATTCTCCTGCACATGTATTAAATCAGCATCTGGCACCACAGACCTGTTGCGAAGAGTGTGTTTGGATAGAAAGGACATTTTATGGGAAGAGTGCATCTTTCTTAATTAAACACAGGAGTGGGGAAACCCATCTTCAGTTTAATCTCAGAGAACACCCCAGGCATTCAGATCCCATACTCAGCTTTCCCCATGACACCACAGCCCGCTGCCACATGGGTGATATGTCCCTGTGGAGACACTGTCCTTAACCTGCTCAAAATCTGTGTGCTCACAGCCCTTCCTGGGCTCTGGAAATAGCAGCTTCTGCAGGAATGAGTTTTGTGAAAGGGACATAGAGGGGTCCTCTCTGCCTACATGCTGCTTGCAGACACCAACTGAGGGGCAAAAAACTGCTTTGGAGCTTACAATAGACACGGCTTTTGCTGCAAAGCCCCTAGGCTGGACCTCACAGTCCTGAAACACAAAGGGAGGGAGGGAAGCTCACTACAACCATTCCTTCATGCCTTGTGCCAGCTGATGCAGCAATCAGCTGTCTGGGAATGTCCTACATTATCCAGGGAGCCTTGCTGAGAGGAAGACAACCCTCCTGTGCCTCGGTGCAGGAGGGAGCCCAGCACGTGGCCTCCTGAAGTGAAATCTCTGCGGATGCAGCCCCGGGCTGACGGGGAGCGGTTGCGATGGGTCCTGCCCGTTCCCATCCGTCAGAGGACCCAACGAGACATGACTGACATGAGTGGAGCTGACAGAGGCTGAAGACCACTTCCCCATCTGGGGACGTGCCACCAGGCCAGGGGGGAAAGGCTGCTTTTTCCCACGTGGGGGCTGTTCCACCCAGCAGCTCCCTCTTGACAGCGCCGGGCTCCTACAGCTGCAACACCTGCCTCACAGGCTTGGGACGAGCTCGTCCAAGAGCACGTCCCAAATTGGAAGTGGCATGACATGAATGGTGCCCCCCTCCAAAGCAGGCTGACCTCCCAGGGCAGGCTGGGGATCCCCTGGTGCTCCTTGTCACACATGGATGCCCGTCAGGGAGCACAGCCTGTGACTGACAGGGTTTAATGAAGACCTTTGGTGTTCGAGGGAAGCGATGGCAGCTTGGCAAGGTTGGTTGAGTCAGAAGAAAGGGGCAGGCCAAGGCTGGCCAGGCTGAGCCTGTTGTGCTGGCAGAGCCCCATCTGGAGCATTTAAGAGCTGTCTGGTCAGAGCCAGGCAGGTTGGAGGTGGGCAGTTTTGGGGGGTGGTTTCACACTGAACACCGGCTGCCTCCCCAAGTCACCATCTCCGTCACCACTGCCTGCAGGTCAGAGCCTGGAGTCCTCTGTCCTTCCTTGTACCCAGGGGTTGAACTCACACCTGCTTTACAGACAGAAATGAAAATGTCAGTGTTTAACCAGGGAAGTTGTTAACAAATAAGAAAGGCCTGGGAATTCCAGTTAATGACCCCACAGTTTCAGCCTCTCACTGGGGTCATTGGCGTGGTGAGGGAAGCACTCATCTTTCTGCAGTCCCAAAATATGACTCTGTCCAGTGAAATGAAACAGCATCAACCATCCCTGCCGTTGAGCTTCCTCTATGCAGGTGTCTAGCTCAGTGTCCATGCTCCCACACACATGCCCCATCCCTGGAAGTGTTTAAGGCTGGTTTTGTTGTGGCCCTGAGCAAACTGATCTAATGGGTGTCATCCTTGCCCATGGTGGGGGGTTGGAATTAGGTGATCTTTAAGGTCCCTTCCAACCCAAGCCACTCTAGGACCCAAGGGCGGGGCGTTGGAATTAGGTGATCTTTAAGGTCCCTTCCAACCCAAGCCACTCTAGGATTCCATGATATTTTTCCATGATTCCATGAGCTGAAGTTCTTACACAACTGGAGCAGCTGTGGTGGGAAAATGAAGAAAAACCCTTGTTTTGCCCAGGGAGTTTTCCTGGAGATGAGAGGGTAGATGAAAAATTCCTTTAAACAACAGGGAATTTTGCTTCCTTAGAGCGTGAAGACCAAGTCCATTCAGAAGTTTGAATTAGTAGCTGTAGAAACAGCCATCTGGATGTTTCAGAAGTATGTCATTTTTGTCTACCATAAATATTTTTTTGACAAGAACAAAGGAAAATTAACAAAAGACACAACAGCATCTTTTTGTCCAACTCTGGTGGTGACATATTTCAAATTTTTCCCCTGACAGAGTGTGTTTTAGCTACTAATTGCATTCCCATGTCCTTTCTAAGTGCCTTTTTTTTGTCACCCGTGATACAAAGACAGGAGATTAAGGTAGAAGACCAGCCCAGTTTTACCATGATGGCCAAATCTACAGTCACTGCACATCAGCAGAACAGGATCTTCTCAGAAACAGCAAACAGATAAATATTTTCAGCAAAAGCAGAGGAGCTGAGACAAGTTTGAGCAGGACTCCAGGTGTGACCTGGTCAAGCCAGTGATTGTGAATTTGCATGTCCAGAACAGGAAGGAAGCAACAGATGGAGATTTGTGAGGTAGTGAGCTTTGTTGTTTCCTAAAAAGTTTTTCCAAGATTTTCTTCCCAAGTCCACCACATGGACAGAGTACAAGTGAGATCCAGCCCCACCAAACAGCAAAGGACCTTGACCTTCCCTGTTAAACCCCACACTCCTCCAGTGAAGAGTTCATTTCTCACTCAGAAGGAGGTTAAAATGTCCTGGTGTGGTTCAGGCAGTGTCTGAGCACCCTTTTCCATAGAGGTTGTGGAGGAAGGTGGTCACTCCTCACACCAGTCCTGTGGAGGAGGCAAGTTGGGATTTTTTTGAGTCAAACTGATGGTTCAGAGTCTGTCTGTGTTTGGGGGAATGGCATGGACATCAGCCTGCTCCAGGCATGGAATGCTGCAAAGACTCAGGGAATTCCTCTGCTCCTATCACCACTTCCATGGGGTGGAAGAAAGCACTGATGACAATTTGTCTTGTAATTACTGCTTTGGGAAGTCATGTCAGGGTACCACTGCGTTAAAACCACCACCAATACCTTTCTGGAGGCTTCATTACAATTTAGGAAGAGTTTTGGTCAAGTTCTCCAGGGAGTGAGGCTTCTGTGACTCTAGTACCTGTCTGTGCACATCTCAGACATGGATTTTCCAAAATCTTCCAAAACCCTGGAGCAATGTTGGCCATTTGACCACCAGACCACAAAGACATGAGGTTGCCACCATGAATGCAAGTGGCAGGGAAAGGAGGGAGGCACAAGAAGCAACACAAGCCCAGAGGCACCAGCAGAGCAGAGAAGTCTCCTGGGTGAGAGACAAATGCTGTAGGGATGTTCCAGGCAGAGCTGGTACCCTTGAGAGGTGGGATACTCTCTCCACAAGACAAAAAGCCGTGGGAAGACTACACGAGAGCTGAATAAAAATCTTCCTCGCTGAGGAAGAGGGCTGGCTGCTCATGGTGGTTTGGGTCTGAGCCCTTCAGGCTGGCCCCACAGGCTGATGCAGGAGCTCTGCCCTTCTCCCTGCACAGGCTGGTGGACGAGTGATTCATGTCACGAGAGGGGAAATGCAAGAGCAGAGCAGAAATGAATCACCCTCCGCCGCAGGTCATTTAATTCATTCTCCCTCCAGGAGGCAAGTGCTTTTGCACACTAATTAGATAGTTCATCCTAATGGCAGCTGCATGATCTTTTTCCTTCCTTCTTTACGACTTTCAGCAAAATGGCATAAAACCTGATGGGTGTTTAAAAGGAAAAGAGGCAGTGCTGTCCTGGAACAAGCCCCGTGTGCCATATGGCTGAGACAGGACAGTGCAAAATCCCACAACGTGCTTGCTACACGGGTTGTCTGCACTGTAGTGCTCTCCTCTGCTCACTGCCTCCTCTGCCCTAGTTCCCAGACACTGGGGTATAATTATAGAAAAGCAGCAACTGAAGCTGGTTTAAAAAAGATGGTCTTTTTCCATGGAAAAAAAGAAATGCTCTGAACAAAATAACAAAAAAAATCTTGGCAATTTGTTAATTTCTTTCTTTCTTTCTTCTTTTTTTTTGAGAAAAAGAAAGCAGAAAATGTTCTGTCCTCCTCCCCCTCCCTGCCCACCTGTTTTTGGGAGAAAGTGAGGAGGAGAGAGAAGGGAAAAACCCTATGTTTTTAAGCTTGTTGTTTTCAAAAGTATTAAAACATCTCTACCCAAGCTGACATTTTCTAAGAAAATTCTCATTTTACCTGAAAACCCCCTTTGAATTCAGGAAAGCACAACTGCTTGTCAGAACAAAAAGAAGATAAAAAACGCTGTTTTTTAACTTTCCTCCCTAAAGCTATTGCTAGGTGGCACTGAAAACTCAGACACTTCTGGGTGAGGAGCCTTAGAATGCAGATTGTGCAGCCTGGGAGGTGAGGAGTATTTTCCCTATGGATAAGATCTGCTGCAAGTTTACCATCATGGTGAGATTTCTGTATAGGGGCTAGCAAGGCTTAGTCTTCATGATTTCAACCACATTTTGTTAAGATAAGCACAGGATTTGGGGCAGAGTCAGGGTCCTCATGACTGCTTGAACCTCAGTCTGGGAGGCTGCAGAGCCAGCAGGGTCCATCCAGATGCTCACAGGGGATGCAGAGGCTGCAGAACCTCACTCCTGCTGAAAGACACCAAGAAATGCCCAGGTGGAGATCTGGGGGAAGGAAGGCAGGTATGGACCCACAGGGATAAAAATCACCTTTATTTCCTTGAATAAAGGATGTGTGAACAGCACTGTGTGATCCACACAACGTTTTGAGACCCCTTCAGGGAGGGTTCAATGCTGCAGAAGGGATCAGTCTCCTCAGACTTGGGTTTGTTCACTGCTGGGTGCCAATCCATCCCAAGAATAGTCATGGGCTGCAGTGCCTGGCTCTTTCTCTGCCATCTCCACCCTTCCCTTCCCAGCAGAAGACTCAGGATTCTTGCTGGTACCACCCCTCAGGGAGGAGACCTCAGACCACCCCTGGGCTACATTTACATTCCTACCCAAGAGCGGAATTTATTGTGGGATCAATAGAGAAATGCAGGGAACTGGAGGCCAAATCTCTCATGCATGAGCCACGCCCTTGCAGAAGAGGACACAGCCTTTCCCCACAGGTGAGTGTCCAACCCCAAACCCACCACCACCAAACCCTACTGCTTGGAGGCCCTGTCCCCTCCATCTAGGAGGACAATGGCCTTGCAGTGGAAACAAGGCTTCTTGCAAAGGCTCCCCCCAACAGCTCCCACCCCTGGAAGCACAGTCTCACCCCCAGTGCCTCATCCTGAGCCCTGCCCTGCCTGTGATAGATGATTTTCATTAACATTTCCCTGCTGAGGCTCCTGCCGCAGCCGCTGTGCCAGTGACACAGCGTGAGAACTCGCAGAGGGGTGGATGACAAGTGATGAAATGTTGCTGGTCAGGCCAGAGAAAAGCTTTTTTGGGAGTGCCCAGTGCTGTCCTGTGCGTGCTTGGGTGGGATTAATACCAGGCAGCCCACAGAGCAGCCTCTGATGGCAGAGGGAGGGGTCACTCTGCTCCAGCTCCGGCTGTGTCCTGCCTCAACCCTTCCCTGGTTGATCTGATGCCTCTTCTTCACCATGGGGATTGTCTGTAAATTCCCTGGGGACAATTAATGCCCTGCTGCCTGTACATGCCCTGCATTTCTAATGTCCTTCTGCCCTCCACAGACAGAGGATGTGCTGCTGCCTCTGGGTCACTTGGAGGGATTGGTGTTCCCTGAGGAATGAAGTGGTTTACAGCATTTGATTTGGTTTATTCTCGGGTTTTGTATCACCAATTCATCCCATTCCAATGAGAACAATCAGCCATTGGAAAAATCTCCCCAGGGAAGAGTTGGATTCCCCAGTGCTGGACATATTTAAGACTCAGCTGGGCCATCTTTTACCAAGAAATATTGAACCAGCTCATCCTTTAATTCCCTTCCAACATGGTATTCTGTGATTCTATAAAATTATCCTCTTAGGAATAAAGCAGTAGGTAAAACACTGCATCAAAATTTACTTTTTTTTTTCTTTTTTTTTTTTTTTTTTTTTTTTTTCTTTTTTTTTTCCTTTTTTTTTTTTCTCAAGGGTCTCTGATGTAAAGCTTACATTAGGCATAAAAACTTTTCTGCCGATACAGGAAGTCAAAAGAACCTTACCAAGAAGGTGCAGAGAATGTGTTTAGGAAATGTCAGAGCCTGTGAGGTCACAAAAGGCCCCTGAGCCACACCAAGCCACACAGGAGGCATAAAGGAAATGCAGCAGCAAAACCTCAGCGTGTTTTACAACACCCTCTTCAATTGCTTAGCACCCATGTCTGACATTTCACACCTGAGCCCTCCAGCTGGATGGGAGGAAAAAGCCTTTCAGTGGATTACAGCTCCTAAAAGGCTGATTATCACACACCCCAGGCTTTGATCCAGACCTTCCCCAGCCTCTCAGGGGACAGGCTCCCCAAAGAGCCATTTCTCTCAGATGCAGGTGTCGTGTCTGGTGTCACCATCACGACTGTGCACACACTGCTGGCTCCCTCAGCATGAGCTCCAGAAATCCCAGCACAAAGGCAGGAAACAAATCCATTTGGGAATGTGCACCTGGATTGGACACGAGCTGTGTTGATCACAGGAGTGCTCTATCTGTGGTGGACACTCCCATCTGGCAGCCTCAGCCTTGCACCACCCCACACAGAGCCATCCCAAACTTAAAAGGCTAAAGCTCTTCATTCCCTGGGAAGTTTTGTTTCTGAAACTTCCAAAAGTGGCATCACTTCATGTAACACCCAGATTTTTTTCCATTTCTCTGCTACAGCAGTATCTTGGCATCATAGCAAAGAGCTCCTGGACCCCCCTGGAAAAGCAAAAGGAGAGAAATGGGAATAAGAAAAGGGCTGGTGGTAGGGCAGGAGGGTCTGATATTTCTCCTGATCCAGATTCCCTATGCCCTTGTTAGGAGGCTGGAAGCTGCTGTTTAGTCAGAGCTGTCGGCCAGCAGTGCTGGCAGGAGATGGATGAGCTGTGGGGTGGCTCTGCAGAAGGTGCTGCGGAGCCAGGCTGCCCTGGGGAGCAGCTTGGGGAAAAGGCAGCAGGAGAAGGCTGAGGCAGGACTGGAATGCCAGGGAAGGAGCTGTCTGACACAGCTGTGCACAAGGGCCAAGTGCATGGGGCTGCTCAAAGAGCCAGGGACAGCAGAGCTCTGGGATATCTTCAGGCTGAGCTGACAGCTTGGCTCTGGGGGGTCTTGGGACCTGCCCTTGTGCCTCAGGATCTTGATCCTGTCTCCTGCAAGGTGCTGATGGGCCCTTGGTTGCAGTCCCAGTCATCCATTGAGGCTGTTTGAAGAGAAGGGAGATGTGTCCTCCAGCACGACCCAGCAGGACCCCACCACATGCCTGCTGCCAAACCTTTATCCCAAACTCCAGCATCTCAAGGCAAACCCACAAGACAAAGATGCTGAAAGTTCTGCTTTATTTTTTGGAATGCAACATTAATTATGAATTTACTTTGACATTCACTGCACTCCTAGTGTCAAGGATGTGATTTCCCCCTGCCCTGGACTTGGGTAAAATCCTGCCACTGCTCTGATACAAATCTGGAGGTTGCTTTATTGCTTCCCTGTGATCACTCTCAAGACATCTGACCCTGCCTTTCTCAGCTGTGCAATGATGCTCTTGTCACACTGCTGGTCTTTGCAGGACATCTGCAGCTGCCCTGATGCAAGCCCAAAGGAGTCACTGATCAGTGGCAGTGTAATTGTGCTCCATGAATTGCCACTGAAGTGCCTGGGCTCTTTTGTGTGGCTGTTTCTGAAGGGGAGGATTGACTTTGTTTACACCAGATGTTCAGAGGCTTTGCCCTGTCAGTGTCCCCAGTCTGTTCTGGCCAGGAGAAGACCTCCTGCATGGACACTTCCTAGGTGGGAGAGCGAGTGCTGACAGAAGTGTGCTTTGGGAAATAAGAAAAATATTTGCCTCTTTTGTATTCAGAGCACACACAGCCCCTTCCCACCCCCAGGACCTCCTGCTGCAGAGAGAGCCCTCAGTCCACATCTGAGGCAGCCTAAAAAGCTGCAGCTGTGCTCCTGCACCAGGTCCTCTGCTGGAACTTTGGTGGGGTAGACATTCCAGCTGAGAAGTAAGAGAAATCCCTGGCTAACATCTGCCCTGGGATTTGGGAGATTTTTTTTTTCTCTGATGTGACAAAGATTCCCAGCAACAGAATTCCTCAGTTCCTGGTCTGTAACAGAAGTATTGGTGTGCCCATCCCTGTCTTCCTGGAGAGCTGTGTGAGATGCTGAGGCAGCAGCCACAGAGGCAGCCTGAGCAGTCTGGCAGAAGGAGACATGCCCAAGAGTTTGGTCCTGCAGTGGTCTCTTGTGGTAAAATTCAGCCCCAAACTGCTCAGGGAGGATCTAGCCTTGACTTGATCTCATCTGATCCCTGCAGCATGGTTTGATGGCATTTTCTGTTTGGCCTCTCACAAACACAGGGCTCCTACCAGATGTTTTTGGTTGGGAATCTGCATTTCCACGAGGGTGGGCTATGTGGTGCCTCGGTTTCACAGTCAGGATTTGGCTGAACAAGGAGACCATGTCTACACCAGTAAATAAAAGGGGTTAAGAGCAGTTGTGCAGCCAGATGGCACAACACAGGCCTACAAACCAAACCTCTTCTCCTCTCCAAACCCTAACCAGGGTGGCCTCAGCCATGCTGACAGCTGGGGCTGGTCCCTGCCCCATGCCAGCCCTTGAAGAGTCCCCAGGCCCTCTCTGGGAGAGGAGGACACTGTGCCAAGGAGCTTGATGACAATTTAACAGGATGGCCCATTGTGAGTGCCTGGTGCCTGGCTTAGTGCAGAATTATGAATGTTGCCTCCGAGATTTGGGGCTCCCTGTTGCTGCCTGTCCTCTTGTGACACAGAGGTCTCCAGGTGGGCACATCCAGGCTTTGGGGTTTCACCTTTAAACCCCCTTTGTGGGTCTGCACAGTATTCCTGCATCATGGAACAGCAGGATGCAAACCTTTTACCCTGACCTCGTGCAATGCACAGGGATGGTGTATCCCCACTGGCTTTGCATCCCACTCCCAGCAGGTTAAGATTACAGGACCAGAGGCTGTCACACACAGTCCAGGAGCTGGACTGAGTCTGGCAAACACTTCCATAAATCCCTGCCTCCCAGCTCAGCTCTGCTCCACAGCTCCAGTTCTCTGCTGTTTTGTATCTTCTCTCTTTTCTCCTTGAGAGATGTTATTTTTCCCTGCTCAGGGTATCCAGGATGGGGTCTGGAGGGGTTATTCAAGATACCCAGGATCTACAGTCAGTGTACAAATTGCCTGACTCACAGAATCACAGAATGGTTTGGGTTTAAAAAAGGGACCTTAAAGATCATCTCGTTCTCAGCCCCTGCCATGAGCAAGGACACCTTCTAGTAGGCCAGGCTGCTCAAACGTGTGCAAATTTACCCAAAATGCACCTCCTGTCTCAGGGTCATGGCACATGCACTTTGCTGTTCATCTCCATTCATCCAGTGACTGTTTTTTCCAGGAGAATCCCGGGTGAACATGGCCAGGAAAATCCGGATGCTGCAAAACCTGAACAGAGACAGGCACCTCTTGGAGTGCTTTACAACCCATTTGCTCAGCTCAGAGGGGCACGAGCTGCAGCACAGCAAAGAACAGGGATCTTGATGTCTCTCTTGGATCAGATACAGACAGTAGCCTGTCTGGTTACAGAGAGCACTTTCTTTGATTAAAAGCTAATAAATATTCATCCCTTTCCTCCCCTGCCATCCCTCCCAAATCCCCAGAGACAACACTTAGACAAGCAAAACTGGTTCATTTGTGATGTATTCCAGTGCGTTGCTCCAAAACACTTGGAATCCTTCCAGATAACAGTGTGTGGCTGCAGGGGCTATGGATCACCAAGGAAAGGGCCAATACTTTGCATTCACTTAAAACAAGGCTCAGGTCATAAAGGACATGCTTGTTATTAATGGTGGATGTTGGGAAGCAAAGTATAAAGTGTACACAGATCCTTATCCCCAGCTAATTCCTCGGTAAATTGGCAGAGATACATCACTGCCTGCAGAGCAGGAGACAGAGAGGAATTGGATGCTAAGGACAGCTCAGTTTCCCAGGAATACAGATGTGCCATCAGCTGATGAAAACTATGGTGAGGAGCAAGGGGAGAAGATACATCAGTGGTGAAGGCTGTCTCCTTTTAAGGCAAGGAAAACTAAACTCTCACCAGGAAAGAGCAGATCCAAATGGAGAGATGGTGGCCAGCTGAGCCGATCCTGGTGAAACACAGACTGCCAAAGCAAGCCACTGTCACCCAAGAGGAGGTCAGAGCAGCCAAGGGCTTATTCAGCACAGAGATATTGCTGGACAAAATCATAAATATGGAATAGATGCAGTACTCTGCTGTCTCAACACAGATTTAAGCCACAGCCCTGCAGGGAAAGTCCCTTGAGGGCCCTAGACTGTGGATGGAGAAGAGCTTCCCATCTCTGCATGGAAGCCTATCCAGTAGTTCTGTTTGAAGCTGCTATAAACCTGTGTTTTTCCACTTCTTGACTTCCAGTCAGAGTACAGAGCAATTATTTCTTGGGGAAGGGCTGCCCTCAGCCTGTATTGCTCAGGGGGTCCAGAAAGTGATTAAATAATTATTAGTAAAATAGTATTATTAGGATAATAATTGATATATGAATAGTACTAGTATATATAAGTTATAGTAATTTATAAGTATAATTATTATTTCTTATTATTAATACATCCAAGCATCTGCATCCTTCTGCATCATGGGAATGTGGTGCTGGACCTCAGGTTTGGACTGTGCTCAGAGTGAGCAGCAGGAAGTTATCCATGTGCTTCTGCCACCCACCAGCCCCCAGCTCTGCACAGCCCTGAGCTGGATGCAGCCCCACCAGAACCACAGTGCTCAGCAGCCCAGGGACAACCTCCATCCATGATCTCCATGCTGTTTAGGCACAATTAAACCCGTGCCCATTGCCTGGCCCTGTAGAAACCAATCACTTGTGCCTTTCCTTGAGTGCTCAGGCTTCAAACTAGAGACTGACAGCAGAAGTGGGTAGAAGATGAAGTATATTGCAATTTTCCAGCAATTTTCCAGCTTTGTGGGGGCTGTTGGGCAAACAAGAAGCCAGCAGCTTCATAGTTGGGTTTCAGCTGGCACGAGCTCTGCAAAGCCAATGGCGTGGGCCATTTTCTCTGCTGAGCTAAGGTTTGCTTGGCACATCCCTGTGGTGCGTCCTCAGGGAGCTCAGGGTTGCCCTCTGATCCTCCAGCTGGGTCCCAGCCAGGCCCTGCCAAGACACCCCTGGTGTTGGGTCAAGCCTTGTCTCAAAAGCAGCTCAGCTGATCAAAGCAATGGAGCAGGGAAAAGAAAGAGTGGGAAAGTGAGGATCCTCCTCATTGGATGGGAAATCCCTTCCCAAGGACAGTATCCAAACACCCAGGTGATACTGGAGAGCACAAAGGCACCACATACATGGAAAGGGGACTCTGGTCCTCAGTTTGCAGAGATCCAGGCTCTGGGGTAAGAGTAGGAAGCTTTTCTTTAAAAAAAATAAAAAATAAAAAAAATTAAAAAGAAAATTCAAACCCTGCCCTTTTAAAGAGCTTCCCAAGGAAATGGGATGCTTGCAGTGATACCCACATAAATAATCCCTTTTTCCAGAGCCCTCATGACCCCTTTGCTCACCTGAGCTGAAAAAGCTCTCAAGGACAGAACAGCCCCATGAAATACATGGCCATGCCATCATTTTGGGATTTAAAATGATAAGGGGGAAAAACTGAAACTTTTTTTTTATTTTGCTACTGTCACTGTTCACTGTTCCAAACCCTTTTCATATTTTCTTCTCCTTCCTGTGTGGGATTAGTCACATTTCAGCACTTTTAGACCTCTGGTAGCTTCTCTTCATAGGGGTGTCCTACAGCACAGACCTCAGGACTCTTGGAGATGCTCTGCATCTTTCAGGGACTCAAGGGTGGGACAGATTTTCTGCACCAGGAAGAGAGTCGAGGGGTGTCCTGCAGCACAGGACATGTCCCTGCATGTTTCAGGGACTCAAGGGTGGGACAGATTTTCTGCACCAGGAAGAAAGTCAGGTACAGTGGGAAATTTCTGCTTTTAATTTCCTCTCTGTACCCCAAGTTAACAAACTAACAAGTGAGGCAAACTCCCTCACTCCTTTGTAGGAGTCTCCTTGGGGACACAGAAAAAAATCTTGGAGCACCAGAAAAGCACCTTTAGTGCTGCCCCTCTAGGGCTGCCAAAATCAGTACAGTTAAATCTCATGCGAGTCAGGTACACTGGGAAATTTGTGTTTTTCATTTCCTCTGTGTACCCCAAGTTAACTGGCTGGCAAACTCCCTCACTCCTTTGCAGGAGTCTCCTTGGGGACACAGAAAAAAATCTTGGAGCACCAGAAAAGCACCTTTAGTGCTGCCCCTCTAGGGCTGCCAAAATCAGTACAGTTAAATCTCATGCTTGACTTCATCTTCAAGGTCCTCAGTTCAGCAGGAGATAACAAGGAAAATCCTCCAGTAAATCTGACAGGGAAAAAGTAGATTTGGAGGGGTGGGGGCAAAAATGCTGTATCTTCTCCTAGCTAACATATTTTTTGTGTAGTCCATATGTGCATACATGTATGTGTGCATATATATATATGTCATATTCAAGGCTGTTAGGCTGGTCACATTAGTTCATATGAGTAATTTGCACAGATTTGCTTAACAGAAAATATTGTGTCCATGCACAAGCTTAAAAAAAAAATCAACATAGCTTTAAACAGGCAAAAATTAATCTTGGATGGGGACAATTTGCTGAAATAGTCTACAAATGGTCCCAGATGTATTTTTGCATTTGTTTGCTGTTTTGCAAGACCCTGGCTGTGGTTCTTTTGTGTTCAGGAGGTTCAGACTTCACAAATAGTGTGGTTTAATGCATGATTGTTAATGAACTTTTTTAGGATTTAACCCAGCACCAGAATCTGACCCACTGCATCAATATGCAAATACACTCTCAAAAATACTGTGCAGAAAGTGACCTGCTTCCACTAATGCCCAGATAATGAGGAAATGAGGATTTATGCCACCAGAGACACTCCCCCCTTGGAGCACATCTTCTGAGACATTCAGTCAAGGAATGGCTGCAGCACAGCCTCCAGAGAGAAGCCTGATCATTAAAAAATGACATTTCTGCACCGTGTGATGAATGACAATTGGGCTGGCAGCTCAGCTTTCATCCAGGATGAGGATTCATCCCACCAGAGCACTGATGTCAAGAGAAACAATCCCTTCCATTTAGAGTTTGGGCCAGGCTTCAAATGCAGGGACTGAGGGCGAGAGCTTGGTTTCCTGGGAGTCCCAGGCTCTGTTGCAGCACATCCTCAAAACCCTTCCACAAACACATCCCACAGCTTAACTCCTTTAAACTCCTTTTTAACTCCAAATTCCAAACCACTGTCCCTTTGCACCCAAACCAAGACTCTTGAAGGTGGACACTGGGGGTCAGGGTGTCTTACTCAAAATCTGTGTGTCCCTCACACCAGAAGGGCAGTGGTTTGATATAGATCCCAGCTAGGAAACACAACCATGCCCCAAACCCAGATTGCTTGGGAGATGAAGACAAGTTTATCCTTCACAAGGGAAAAAGTTGGGGCACTGTTGTGTTGGTGTTTCCCTTCAGTGGCAGGGCTGGGGTTCCTACAGCTGATGATTTGGTAAGCAGGGTGTCACTCTAGGACACAAAATCAATGCAGACACTGGATTCTTCAAGGTGAAAAAGAGGGAAGTTTTAATTCTGACTCCAACATTTATAGATTTCCAAAAGTGACAGTGGATTGGAGGGTGAAAGTGCCACCTCTCCAATGACACTGCACAAACCAACAGTCTATCAAATTTCTCGTGCTCCAGAGCAGAATGCAAAACAATTAATTATTTACATAAAGTCCGTGAGAAAGTTCGTTACAAGAATGTAAACATCAGAAGGCTTAGAAGAACTCAAAATAACAGGGTGACACCAGGGTGGGACAGGTGTCACCCATTGAAAGACATCTGGGCTGATGTTGTCTTTTTGAACACCTCACATGGGACTCCCACTGGAGATGATAGGGAAAAATAGATCCCTGCAAAGATTCTCCCACTTTCTTCTGCTTTGGTGCCCATTTTACATGAGGAGAGTCACACTCTAGGATGGACTTTCACAGTCCAAAAGGGCTGAGGGCACCAAATCCAATGCAGAGGTGACCTGCATACCCCACCTCAGGCTCTGAGCTCTGGAGGTCCTTGTCCCATTTTGGATGCCTGTCTAAATTCCCCACCAAAACCAAGAACCATCTCATTCTCTTCTTGTGCTTCGCCACACCTGGGACCCACCAAACTTGCTTTTCATCCCAGCAATTCCTCTTCATGATCCTGCACATCAAACAGCTGCCCCTAGACACTCCAAATGCTGAGATGTCATGACCAGCCTGATGTCACATCCTAGGCAGGAGCATTCCATCCCTCTACAGAGGAAGACACTTAAAAGTGTAAGGAAAGGGGAAAATCCAGCTGTGGTAATTCTGGAATGCCTGAAAAAAAAAATCAAACCTGAAACCAATGTAATTGAATTATTTAAGACATTCTTAACCATTTTTTTCTGCTTTCCTGCCATTGCATCTGGAGGTGCCAGATCCCATCACATTTGACAGTGTGCAGAGCAAGTTCTGCATGGTCCCAGGAAATTTCTTTATTGTCAGTGCATTGCAGACTCCCTTGGAGATTCCTGGGGTGCTCAATCAGCCAAAGAGTGATATATTGAAGAGTTCTACATTTTTAATTGCCAGTCAGCCAGAAAAAAAAAAAAAGCCTGTAGCCACCAAAGCTCTCAGTCACTTTGAAATGGAGAGTTTTCCCCTTTGCACAATCTTCCAAGTATGGCATGTGGCCTAATTCTATAATTACAAAATAGATCTGAATTGCTTCAAAGGATTTGCTGTGTTCCAGCAGGTACATAACAAGTTTATAGCATCAGTTAAATGCACTGTTATATAAGGGTTCAGAATGACTTTTGAAACCAACAGACAGACCTTCTAGGTATCAAGCATATATTGTTTTGTTTGGGGAATTTTTTATTAATACCTAATTCTCCATCCTTTCCAGAGAGGATCTAAATGTTAATACTCTGCAGAAAGTGCTGGGCTTGATGCTGAGCTGGTGCACATCATCTCCAATGACCTCAATGGGTCATTTTAGACACCAGCAAAATCCAAAAAAAGGATGTAGTCAATGGCTCAGAGCCCACGTTCACCAGAGCTGTGGAGGCACCATCAAATGGGAATTACAATGGTTTAAGCAGCTACATGATGGGCTTGTGGTCCATCTTGAGTCAGGCTGGTTTGAGCTCACGTGTTCAGCCTCACTGGTGGGAATGATGTGGGAGCACCCAGCTGAAGGGGACATCTGGTTTGTCACAGCAGCTCAGTCATAGCCAGCTGTGACCTTACACCCCACACCCAAAGAGGATATGGGAATGAAGGTGGGGTTTGCCACAAAGAACCTCTTGCTGTTAACTTCTCTCATGGGTGAGACTCTTGGGAGCTCTGGGTCTCACAGTTATGAAAAAACCAGTTTTTTATAATGACCATCAGGGCTGGGGTCACTTAAAACATGAGCACCACTTCTTCATGCAGCCTCAAGGATAAATAGCCAGAGTGGATCAAAATCATGCAGAAGGCCCTTGGAGGAGTCACTTACTAGATGGGATGAGGGACAGCCTCCCAATTTTCTGCCTGGCTATCCACACATAGAAAGTTCCCTATCCAGCAGGTACCTGGGCATTATGCTCAAAGGAACTCAAATTCCTTCTTAAACCTGAACTCCAATGGCATCTGGCCACCCAATGCACATCCAACCCCATTAGCCCCCATCCCTTAATACCTCACAGGGCACTTCCCTGCTACAGATACTGCCTGTCCTGGCAGTAAAGGAAGGTGAAATCAGGAATCACTCCATCCACCTCCTCAAAGCTGCTGTGATGTGAAGCCAGCACGCTGGGGGAGACCCTCTGACCCCGGGCACACGTTTGCACTTTGTTATCAGCTATTCACGCTGCAGAGAGCAGCTGGGATTCCCCAGCTGCAATGGGATATCAGTGGAGCTATAACTTTGTAAACTCAGCTCAGCCTTTCAGGAAGAGATTTCTTTTCTAATTTTATCCACCCTTAATTTGCAACAAGAAGAAAAACAACAACAACAACAACAACAACAACAACAACAAAAAACAAAACAAAAAAAAAACAAAACAAAACAAAACAAAAAAAACACGAGAGAGAGGGAGAGAGAGAGAGAAAGAAAAAGAAGCTGTTGCAGGGTTATTATTAACTATTGGCCAAGACAGAATGAACTCCAGGCTTGGCCGACTCCCTCTTTGGTAGAGAGCAATTGCACAGACAGCAGACACATTGCTGGTTTGCTTCCCAAGTGTTTCTGCTCCTGAGTGAGGATGTCTGAAAGCCAAAGCAGAAGAACCTTCATTGCACAGGTGTAGCTGTGTTGTCCAGGCTCTACTTCAGCCAACTGGGTTTGGAAACTTCGGCCAGCCTGGAAAGTTTGGCTCAGCCTTGCCCCCCTTCCACACATTTGTAACACACTTGCCCTGCAAAAATGAGTGGGAAAAGTCCTCACTGACCTCACTCAGGGTCTGAGATCAGATCTCAGACAAAGGGAGGAGTGGATTTTACCATCAGATTGTGAGGATCATGTGTCCTCACTCCCCTCTGAATGCTCACTGCGAGCTCAGTTCCTTGCAGTACAGAAGGACAAATTCAAACTACTCCATCAAGCACACAAGATAATCCTGGACCTTGGTATGAGGCCAAGGAAGCAATGTCTTAGTCTTCCCCAGCACTGCTTTCCAGGGCAGAGATGTAAAATTCCCTAACCTGGGTACCTAGAGCCAGCCAGGAGAGGATCTCCAGCCATACCCTCATATCCAGCTATGCCATTAGTCAGTGTGCCTGTGACAGGCTGGCAAGAGGTGATTAATGACAAGTGTTCAGCTGTGAGAAGTCTTTTTAATAAAACAGCTAAAGTAACAAATAATAGCAGAAAGAAAAGTCAAGAAAGCCACAATCCTTATTAGCTGAGGTGGCAGCCCAAGGATTCAAGAAAAACTGAACTATCTTAACCAGAAATATTGCAAAGATTGTTACCTTTTCCCTGAAGTCTCCTAAAAAAAATCCTACCTATTCTTTGGCCCATTGTTGTGGGATTTGCCACTTTCTTCATACTTTTGACTTTGATGAGATGGAGGCTTCATCTATATTGAGCTTTTAGAATATAATGAGTATTCTGAGAGAGAGCCTACAATATAATATTTAAAATGCACTGATACACAGGCACAACAATTTATCCTGAAGAAATTCATGTAGAGCTCCCTTGATTTTTTTGTACTTTTGTAATTCAGGTTGCCCTCAGCTGATTATCACCCTTCAGGTAATGTGTATCTATTTATTGTAAACATAAAACCCAACACAATTATAAGTTATTCTTTCCATACAGCTGCAAGAGTTTGTGATGAAATTTTTTTTATAGTGCTACTTTTCCCCAAATTCACCCTAGAAAAATGTTCTTGCTGACACAGCAGGTAATGCCATGGCTCCACCTGCTCTGGCTTGCATCAAGAGAGGATCCACCCAGGAAACCCTTCACCACTGACATAAATCAGTTTGCATCCCACATCCCATCCCAGGACATCCAACCAAATCCTGGCCAAGTGAGAGGGGACACAAATCAGGTCCCAGAAAAATACACCATGGATATGTGAGTGTGCAAAGCTGTGGGGCCTGAGGACTTCCATGGTAACTCTGTGTATAAACAGGACCAAACAGCTTGAAGTAGCTGCTTTCCTTGCAAGGCCTATGAACAAAGTATCTCTGTAGCTTGGCCAACACAGCGAGCTCCAGCCAAATGTAAATAGCCCGCGGGGCTTTTTGGCACTTTGCACTCTATTTTGCATACAGCTGGTAATGTTTTAAAGGCCAGGCCCAGCCAAGGGTAATGCTTCCAAGAACAGAGCAGGAAACACTTTGTGTACAGAAAAGGGTCCCAGGAGAAATCAGTGAAATCTTAAGGCCTTTTGTGCTTCTTTCTCCCTCCCCAAATCAATCAAATAATTTTTATGTTAAAAATTTCCAGAGCCCCAGGTAGATGCGGCCTCCTCGCTCCGTGCTCTGGGTGCTCGGTGGGAAAGGGAATATTTTGGCTCCTGCAGGCACATAAACACTCGCTGTGTGTAGGCAAGTCCTGCTGGGCACATCCATGACGTCTTCCAGGGCAGAATTTCTGGAGCTGGCTGGCAGGAGTGCCAAGTATGAGAGACAGCATCAAGGGAGGAGCAAGGCTGTGATGAGCGTCTGGGGACACTCCTTGAGTCTTCCACAGTAACAACGCCAAGGAAATACCACAGTATTTCCAATTATCTGGATATATCACTCATCATTTTGGTAAAAATTAGCAGGATCTAGGACTTAGGATGGGTTGGTGTGATAGAGTGAGGCAGTACTAAAATGCTATGAAATCCCTGCTCTCCAGGGGCTTATCCTTGCAGGTGGGATGGGATTTCCCTCTTGATACAATGCTTAGGAACTGGGCTGCACCAGTTTTTTTTGTTTAGCACCACTATGAAGGGCATGGAAAGGACAAATCTGGCTCTCCTGCAGCCTCTCCTCTGTGCAGAGGAGGGGATGCAGATGAGTTGGACAGAGCAGACCCACGGTGAGCATGCAAGGCTGAAACAGGCAGTCACAAGAATTAATATTGCAGCAGAAATTTTGTTATCATGTGTTTGAAATCCCGGTGTTCCAGCACACACATTTCGCCCACCTGGTCCTCTCCTTTTCAACCTCATTGTGTGTGAGCACATTTGAACATCAGGACCATCGTGTCCTAGAGGGAGACTGTCCTTCTGTTAGCTGTCCCAGTCACTTGATTATTCAGGTTTGAGAGATGAGTGCTGGCTGAGTTAGCAGCAGCCGTCAAAGCTGGCAGCAAAAGGGAATATATGTCAATAACTCAGAAAAGGGAAGCAGAGACAACTTGGAGAAGAGTCATTGCTACACCCACATGAAGTGAAATCGAAAGCCCTGTTTACCAGAATTTAGTGTCCTTTACTGTGCATCTTACAGATGCCTGTCCTTCCACAGGTAATTCGTCTGTGCAAAGCCAAACCACTGCCCTGCAGACAGGGCTGGAGCACAATGGGAGGGTCACACTGCACAGGGACCCCAGGGGACAGATGGGGCTGTGTGCTGCTGTCAGATGGTACATGAGCTTTCATGTCTTTTTCTTGCTGCTGCACATGGTGGGCCAGCCAGGGAACAGAGAAATGGGGGAAACAGAGCTGGGATCTATAATGAAAACCATGCATTTGACCCCTCTGGCTGGGGACATGGCCAAAATCTCATTGTTGGCTTTAAAGATGACAGAACCATGCCTTCTCCCCTCAGTGCTCTTCCCTCTGAGCAGATTTGACACAGGGGTGTTGGGCCTTCCAGAGGATGCAGAAACTTAATACTGCCAGATCTCAAGGAACCAAAGCGTCCCTGGCCATGGGGACACGATGATACACAAACATTCAACCAATCCTTTCCTTCCAGAGAGACACCCATGGGCTGCACCAGTTGTGGTTCAAGATCTCATCAGGCTGCTGAGCAGGTCCTATCCCAAACTGCTGAGGGAGGCTGGGCTCAGCCCCAGCAAGGGCTTGCAGAGCCACTTGGCTTTTTTCTAGTTCCATTTCTCTCTCAACAATATCTGTCCTATTCCACAGCATTTCTAAATCAGCATTTCTTGTCTCAATTTATATATGGATGCATACTGTGTAGGCCTTCTGTCAGATCCTAAGAACTCTCTAAAAATCCATTTCCCACATTGAACCTATAGGGAGCCAGCACAAAGATCAGCTGTCCCTTACTGATGCCAGAAGAATTTTTGCCTGGATGTCTCCAGGGAGCTCCAGTGCTGCCCAGCACAAGCTGCAATGTCAGAATTCATCCCTTTGCTGGTCTCAGGGAATGGAGGTGGAATGGCCTTGCAAGACAAGCAAGTACAAACAGCTAAAAAAGCAAGATAAATATGGGACATAAATATGTGATGGTACAGGAGGTGGTACCATAAACTTATTTTATTGCCACTTGTCTGCAAAGGCCAACATAACTCACTCCCTTTGCCTCACTTTGTCATTTGTGAATAATGAGATGGCCCAAACACACGCCAAGAAATTCTTCCTCACACCCTGCACCTGGGTAAGGAAACAAAGGAATGGGGATTTTTAATAAAGATCAATGCCCTGCTCTCCATATCCTGCATACCTGATGTGGTTTGTTCTGATTACCAACACAGTCTGGTCATTCCTGTTAGCCCCTCTCCAGCTGCCCCCTGACTCAGCCCCCCTCTCAGGAGTTCTCCAGGGGTGATCCAAGCACAGCAGAGCCCAGATTGTGCAGGCAGAGGGTCACAGTGTCCCATCAACAGCTCTCAGCCAGCACAGCCCATGCCATGCACTGTCTGTGCAAGGACAGCCAGCATGGTGGCAATACCTGTCCTGGGGCTGAATTAACCTGTCCTGCCTCTCTGTGGGCTTTTGGCTCACCACAAGCCATGCAGGAGTACTCACAGAGCCAGGCTGTGCCCAGAGGTGCTGACAAGGGCTTGACCTGTGCCTCCAGCAGGAGCAGGGAATCTGCCTCATGGCTTTAGAGAATTGCAAACACTGTGCTAGTCATACTGGCAGATGAGAAATTAATATTTACTACACTTCAGCTGAAAATCAGCTCCTTCCTACCTGCCCCAGGGGACTGTGAATACAGTTGGTGATCTCCTCCTCCCTGCCCTGGCCAGCCACATCCCCACAGCCTGCTCCAGCCCCTGCATGAACCAGCACACACCAGGAAATGTGACAGGCACGTGTGGGATCAACCGTGCCAGAGCCAGAGGGGACATAGATGGATGAGGTTTGCAGATATGCAAAGGCACAGAGAGGCTCCTGGTGCCTGTGGGGGGCTGCACTCCCCAGCCATTGCTCTGGCACATGGATGTGTGGGGATGCCAGAGCCCACATCCATCCACACAGCCTCTGCCTCCCGGGGGAAAGCAGACATGGAACATCTCTGCCCTGTGCTTGCAGCCTCACAGGCAGGAGGAGGAGTCAGAGTCAGAGCCACTCACCCTCTGAATCACAGAATGACCAGGTTGGAAGAGACCTTCAAGACCATCGAGTCCAACCCAGCCCCAACAGCTCGACTCAACCCTGGCACCCAGTGCCACACTGACCAGCACCTCCAGGTCCCTTTCTGCCTGGGCACTGTGCAGCCACACCGTCCCCAGACTATAACGCTGCAGGGCGTTGTTGTGGCCAAAATGCAGGGCTTGGCACTTGGACTTTTCAGCCACACCGTCCCCAGACTATAATGCTGCAGGGCGTTGTTGTGGCCAAAATGCAGGGCTTGGCACTTGGACTTACTAAACTTCATCTTGTCAGACTCTGCCAAAGGGCAAAACAAGAACAAGACAATGAACAGGGAGCAGGGGTCAGGAAAGGGAGCAGGGCCTTTTTCCAGAGCCCACAGGGAAAATTGCTGTAACACCATGCACAGGGCAGTGTGCAGGAAGGAGGTGCCTGCTGGATGAGGCTGGACCCCAGCTCTAATCCTCTCTCCTCCTGTTACAGTCCAGCGCTTCTGAGCCACCACAGTCCCAGGCACAAAGGAAATCAGGTGGTTTTTGCTGCCTTCCCATGAGTGGATGACAGCAGCATCTCCCCAGATTGCTCAGCCTGCATCCCTTCCTCTATCTGGGATCAGAGCTGGAAGCCGTAAATCAAGGTGTCCAGTGGAGGTTGTAAGGGGATAAAGCATCCTCAGTAAAATTTCTCTGACAAGCAGTCACAGCTGAGATATCACTTGATGAATGGCAGCAGAATTCTGGATTCCCCATGGCTGTGAGCAGACTGAGCTCTGGTGAGGCTGGCAGGGCTTTAGGACATCTGTCACTCGAGCAGGTACATGTGAGGGTGTACCCAGCCACACACCCCTGGGATGTCCCCTACACCCCTCAGCAGGAGCAGCACAGGCAGAATTTCTCTCCCAGTCACCCCCAGCTAGGGAGAGCTGATTTTGTCATTGAGCCATCAAACACAGAATCATTAGTTCTGCTCCTATCTGGAGTACTTTTCTCTGCTCCACTTCATGGCCCATGTAGATAAAAAAAAGAAATAGGTAATTGCCTCATCTATCAAGGGTGGTTTCTCCAGAGCAGAACCAACAAGAAGTGACAATCAAAATGGGCACCTCAGAATGGTTTGGTGTCTTTAGAGTGGTTTATAACAGATTGAAAAAGTGTAAAAAAGTGGAGATACATGGACCATGACACCCACACCAGGTGCCAGGACATGGGGCTCACACTTTATCAGATTATGTGATTAGAACTGGACCCAACACCACAGCTGAGCTCTGCTGTGATGGGAAGGTTCCCAGGGGTGAGTTCAAGAGATACAGGAGAAAGTTCATGTCCTGATTAAAACCAAGAAGCCCAAGGGTTATTTTCAGGATGGTGGGAATGTCCTTGGTCTCATGGAACAATCTCCAGCCAAATCAGGATGTACAGCCACCCTGCAATAAATCCTCATCCCTGTTTATGACATGATTATAAATGTTATAGCAGGAACTGTAACAGAGAAAATAGTCCCAGCTATGGCTTGGAAAAAAATAATCATAGCAGAGCTTTCCATTTCTTTTTGCTTTCCTGGAGATACCAGGAATTTCAGTAGATCTCTGAGATATTCTGATACTCTGCCTGTTGAGCAAGAGTCCTAATAATTATTTAGGCTGTAAATAAGTGGCATTGTCACAGGCATCTTCTCAGAACTAAATAATCACACTTCATCTTCAAAACCACTTACAGTAGCTCAAAAATAAAATACAGGTGCCTAAATTCACCAAGCTGGAGCACATATTGGGTGGGGTTTACTTTGTCTGTTTGTCTTCTACCTTACGTTTTTTCTCTGCCAGCTTCATGTGCCTCAATGTCCTGACTTTTATCTTCCCTCTGGGGACATAGACCTGGCACTGCCTGCACAGAGAGGTCCCACTAAGAGCCAGCTCTCACCTAAAGAACAATATCAGGGCCCTGATCCATTCATGACACCAGTATATCCACATTGCTCTTATCAGATCCAACAAAGAATTGCCTCATACGTTGGGGAGGATTTCTGAGAGGTGAGTCCCATTTTCCAACTCAAGACTTCAGTGCTCAGTAGATGTGCTTGATGGAACAGGAATTTAGGTAAAAACACTTGCTTCTCACTAAAAAATAAGTATTTTATTCTTGGGAAAGGTCCAGTGTAATTTTGTGACTGGCTGTGGGTAATGCATAACTCAGGCATGCTGGAAAACCAGTCTGGTTTGCACCAAGGGACAAAAATGTGCATTACAGCTGAGGACTTTCCATCCATATTTCCTTTCTGCCAGACCCAGCCACAGAAGCTTGTTCAGCTGAGAAGGAGAGTGATAGAGCAGCTTTGATGAGTGTCTGGCATCCACTCAGGGTCAACACACTACAACATGCTACAGTGATGGTCCAGATACAACCTGCACTCAGCAAAAGTCTGTAATAGACACCACTGCAAGGTAATCCCTCTAATTTCAGTGAGTCTTCTCAAAGAAAGCAAAAAAAAATAAAATCCAGAGATGCATGAAGATATCCTCAGACTAAGGTAAACTTGGATCAGGCCCTGTTTTAGGTTCTGTTGGCTGGAGCAGAGATCCAGGTGTGTTGTGGGATATCCAAACATCCCAGGTGAGGGACCTCTGAAAGTCACTGAGTGCCATGGGCTGCTAAGCAGCACCTGGAAGTTACAAAAAGTTACCAAGCCTTCTCACTTATCTTTTCTTCCTTTACAGGATGATGAGAAACTTTTTGGAGGACTGAACTGACCTTGTACTTCCCTCCTTTGATCCTTCCACTCTCACTGTGCCCTTCCCTGGGTTTGGTTGTTGTCACCAATCTACAGTGACAACACATCATTGAAGTGAGGGGAAGGGTGACATTTCCTAAGCACTGGGACTTTCTGAGGTTTGATAGAGATTACAAACTTCATCTGGATGAAGATCTGGGCTTTATTGTGCATGACCCTAAAACAGGGAGCACAAGACACTCACACGTTTGGCAGAGGGGACACCAAGGTGAAATTATTAGTCCCCAAGTCCCCAAATAGTCCCCACTGGTGTGACAGCCACCTCCTTGGTGAACACCAGGGTCTGCTGAGGGGGCTGAGATGTATGAACATCTCAAACAGGGGTCAGCTCAGGCACTCAGGAGGATCTCAGCTGTGCTTCCTAGCAGATGGTGCTCAAGAATTACTTTATTCTGACAGACATTGAGTTGGACCTGTAATCTGAAATCTGTCACTGCCACAGAAACTGCTACACAGGAAAAAACTCTCATGTGGCTCTTACCCTTTAGCACTTGGGCTTTATCTTCACAGTGACTTGCCTTGCTGCTAATACAGATTAGATTAACACTGACAAGGAACATGATGGAGTCTAACCATGCCAGGCAGCTGGAGAGCTGCTCTGATGATGTTTAAACCAACCACACATTTTGGGGGGGATGTTGGTTTTGGTTTAGTGTAGAGGACAGGGCCAACCCAAGGCAATGGGAATAAGAGTGGCCTGACAGTTTCCAGGCATCTTTGCCTGTATCTGTATTTTTCCCAGGTATTTATATGCTCTTAAAATCTGCAGCCAGAGTGGGGAATTCCTAGAAATACCTCTTCCCTTTTAATCCAGGGTCACATCATCAATTGGAGTACATGGAGCTACACTGAGAAACTCTACAATGAGTGGGGAGACTTTGGGGCAGGTTGTCCAGAGAAGCTGTGGCTGCCCCTGGATCCCTGGAAATGCCCAAGGCCAGGTTGGATGGGGCTTGGAGCACCCTGGGGTAGTGGAAGGTGTCCCTGCCCATAGCCTGAGATTGGAATTAGATGATCTTCCCACCCAAACCATTCCATGATTCTGTGATTCCATTGCAGATGCAGCTTGGAGTCTTTGTGATGGCAGAGATTGTTGTGGAGCATTTAAGTTGTGCAGACTGGATACCAAAGAGGGAGAGTAATTATTCCTGTGGGGCATTGAAAATGTCCTGGGCTCTCTGATGGGATCTGTCTGTCCTACATTAGGTCAAAACACCTGATGAATTGGAGCAGTTGCTGTTTTCAGAGGGGGTGGCTGCAGTAACCAGCCTTACAGACTCAGCTGCCACTTCCCAGCTGGAGGAAAGAGTTTTTCAGAGATGGTCAGCTTTAAGAGTCCGGGGATTTGTCCGAAGCAACATCTGAAAATCCTTCAGTGCTTTCCTTGGACTTTGGCCACTACAGGCAAGGTCCAGGTTGGCACTGCTGTGCTGCATTTTGCATTGTTTTGATGTCTGGCTACAGGCTGCTTTGAATAAATGTCCAAGAAGGATGCAGCCCTGATCATATGTTGGAGTCATTTAGGTGTTGGCCAGGGGACAAAGGATTAGGACTGGCCTTGGAAGTGCTACTTTTTTATCCCTTTTACTCTTCCTGTGCCAGGTGGCCTTGGTAAACTCACTCAACACTTCTTTTGCAGCATCTCATTCACAAGAGCAGCACTGCCCTAGTCCATCTTTCCAACATTTGTCCTCTTTCAGTGTTAGGTTTTATTACTGATTATATTTTTCCTGTGTTCAGGTGAAATGCCAAAAGGTTACATCTTCTGAAATGTGTGAGGAACCTCTTCTCTTTGGGTTTATAACTTCTTGCATACTCAGGGATTGGTGTAATTTAAATAAAAAAGGGGGTTGGAGGAGAATTCCAGCCCAATTACACATTACAATGGTGTTGTGCTGCTTCTGGGAGACCAGCCAGGCATTTGGAAAGAGGTTCAGCTCCCAGCAGGGGTGAACTGACAGGACAAAGGAGAGAAGGCTGGAAAGTATATCGGACATAAAATACATCCAGAGGAGGGTGGCCAGCTTCAGCCAGGAGCTGCCAATATTGCCCACACCAGGCAGCACGGACACAGCAGGCACGTGGCCAGCCCCAGAGGTAAATCTGGGTCACAGTGGTTTGAATTCATGTGCCCCTGGGCTGTGCCTTCATCTCGCTGGAAGCCTGGCACCAGGAGCACCCTCGAGCCACAGCTGAGCCTCTCACCTGCCACGGGCCACCTCAGGAGTGGTTTCAGTCATCCCAACAGTTCCTAAGAGCTCTGCTCCCTTTGGAACACCTCAGAGGTTGTTTCAAACAGTCATCTCAACACAGTGCCAAAGAGTTTTGCTCCCTCTGGAATACCTTGGAGAACCTTTCCAAGTACCATCCTAACACAGTGCCCAAGACCTCTGGTTCTTCTCTGATGGATGCAGCAGCTCTGCATGCTCTGGCAGAACCTCACTCACTTGCAAGATGCTGTTAAAGTCATCTCCCAGCTTATCCCTCTTGCACAAATTCCCAGGGCAGAGATAGGACTACAGGACCACCTTGCCCACTTTTTCCCTACATCTACAAGGTTTCCCTGGCTGAGACCAGCTGCTGAGGATGGTTTATAAGCACCAAACTCTTGCTCCTTGCAGGTTTGGACTTTCTTGGCATACAAAGCACAGAACAGGGGTTCTGTTCAAGGGCCCCCAGCTGGGTAATAATTAGCATTGACTCTATGATTCCAGAAGGCTGATCAATTGCTTTATTCCACTATATTATACTATCATATTATACTTATTAAGAAGTCATCATCCTTACAGACAGTCCGATACAGACAGATCCAGTTCATCAATCAATCCAAACACCATCACCATTGGCCAAATAAGAAATGACCCTTTGTTAAACAAATCTCCATAACACATTCCACATGTGCACAACAACAGGTGCAGCAAGGGGAGATAAGAATTGTGTCTCATTCTTTTCTCTGATCTTCTCACAGCCTTCCCCAGGACAATGCCTGGGAAGGTTGTCTGCTGCTCCCTGTGACCTGAGAGCTGCTGCCACAGTGGGGTGTCCTGGTAGCTGTCTCTGAAAGCTCTGCTTAAGTGACTGTGAAGGCCAGATGGACTCCATCCCTGAAGACATGAGTGCCCTGTTTAGTGGGGATGCAGTGAGTTTTTGAGTGCAGGCTGTCTCAGTATTCTCCAGCCCTGGTTTGGAGCACTCCATCCAGGCTGGATCCCCAGATCCATTCAGCCCAGCCAACAGACTGCAGGAACAAGTCTGGAGAGCTGAACAGTGAGGAGCCAACCCATTTCACCAGCCCTTCAGATGGTAACAATCCTTTCCAGCCCACAAGCCCGTGAGCAGAAGAGGGGAAAGATCCAGATTTCATCCTTAATTCTCAAAGTTGTTCATACTACCTCTGTTAGCCAGCATTAGGAGGGACAACGTTCCCTTATATGGTGAAGAAGAATTGGGGAATATCTGCAGTACATTCTCACATCTGTGCTCAGCTGAGCCTGGCAGCAAATCCTTGGGAATGCAGAGGTTGGAACCGCCAAGAGCTGTGGAGCAAAATGCCTCCACACTGCTGTGAAAAGGGGGGTGAGCAGATAGGGGTGGAAACACTGCAAAATGGGTCACAGTGAGCAATGCTGCTCCGTGGGTCTGTGGTCTCTGATCTGGGATGTTTTCCTGTGCAAGACTGGAGCCCAGTGGGAAAAGACAACTCACATATGTGAAAAAAACAATAAGAAAACACTGCAGGGCCAACTCCTGGAGAAGTCACTAAAATGGGGCACGTAGATCCTCAAAAGACCCAGAAGGAAACAGGTCTTTACTAAAACAAATAGATGCAGGTTCTCCTGATTAAATCCTTCAACATCTTCTTGTCTGATATGAAGGACAAGCTTTGAAATTGTGGAGGCTTAGGAGGAAGAAGGAGGGCTCAGACAACTTCTCCAGGGTAAAAAGGACAAGACCTTTGGGGAGATCCTTACAATAGATATCATTAGGAATATAAAGAGGGAGATGTTCCCACATTTCTCTGCTGAAGGAGAATTTTGGAGTTTTAAATACCAATATCTTATGCATGAGACACATCTGAAGGGTTGCCCAGGCATTTTTTGCCTAATTATTGACAAAGCTCTTTACCACATTGATTCCTCACACCCAGATACCCAACTCTCTTTCAGAAAGGATCAGTTATTCAGTGGAAGGGTTTAGGTTTTGCAGGACCTTTTTATACACGTTTAAGTGCAGTCCATGAATCTGAGAGTCTGGTGGGACAGCAGAGAAGAATGTTCTGTTTAGGTCACTTGTACCTAGCTGAAAGAGACACACACGGTTTCAGAACCCAACAATGCTGCTCAGAAGCCTCCTCACCACCTCTGCCCCCAAGGATCTGTGGATGCTCTGGAAATCAGAGCCTGTGTCAAGCTCCATATTTGAAAAACCAAACAGAGGCACTCTGATTTTCCAAGTTGGCAAGCACTTTCAGTTCCTTTTTTTTTCCTAATGGCCTTTGTTGCTTTTTTAAAAGTAGAACACTTGAAAAAACCCTTTAACATGTAACAAGTGTTTGGGGAACATCCTGTTCCAGAACACAGCTCTACACATCAGAAAATGGTCTGATTTGCAGGAAAGACCTTGCCTCCCATAGAGCAGTTTTTGAAAGACAGGCATCTTAAAAGTATCTGGATTCAATATTCTTCAAACAAAAACTAATACCAGGCAGTAACCCATCCAATGTCACCCAGCACAAAAGCCCACCACCTCCACATCCTGGAGATTATACAGCCCCAAGAAATACTAAAGCTCTACTGTTGTGATGAAAATACTCCAGCACTCATTTTCTCCTGCAGGAGGAGGAGATGTGTATGTCCTGTATGAGGAGATGTGTATGTCCTGCATGAGGAGATGCGTCTGGCAGCACACTCTGTGCCTTCTCCAGGTCACTTTGGCCCTTTCTGCCAGCTCTGTAGCAAAAAAAATCCCAGTCCAAACACCTGGAGGGAACACTGTTTTCCCTGTGTTGGGACAGAGGTAATAGAACAAACGTGCAGAAGAAAATTTGGGTGCTGGCTAATTAGGCTTTATTTGTGAGCCAGTAATGAGAGGCAGCTGCAGTAGTCATGGCTGCAATGAGGGATGCATTCCTATTTAATGGATGTCCCTTAACTCTGTGATTCTCCAGGAGCAGCCCTGAAGGATGACGGAGGAGGGAAAGCAGACTCCAAGCCCCAGGAGTGAGCTAGCACAGGAAGGGAATTCTGCCTGTGTAAAACCCCTGTTCCACAGCCTGGGCTTTCAGGCTGTTGTTCAGACTCCAGATGTGGAGCTCTTGGACACAACAGCAAATGGAAAGTTCCTTTCAGTGCCAGTGCCATGATGTGTGTGTGCCCTGCAGGTCAGCCTGGGGCTCAGGGGTCCTGAGCACGGCTGGGCACAGCCACAGCCTTCTCAGGAAAAGAGCACTAGGGAGGAAATGGCCTGGATTAAGTGGATTCAGGCAGGTTCCCCAACCTCTGGCAGTTTTCTTGCCTGTTCTGCCTCCTCCTTGGTGGGGGGATGTCAGATGTGTGATGTGCTCACTGCTCACCCTCTGCTGCCACACCCAGTGGGGCTGTGAGCACAAAATCCATTCCCTCTCCCTTCAAAGGCTCCCAACTCTTGTCTTTAAACCAAATTTCCTCTGGATCTGTCAGTTCTGTTCCAGTCAGAGAGGATGCCAGCAATGATGCCTTGACATGTCTGTGTTTCTCACAGAGAATAATCAAAACCAATGACATATCTCAGTGCTGAGATCCTCTGAGACATCCTCTGAAAATCCACCAGATCCTGAAGTGGAACACTCCCGTTTCATACGCATAAATATGATTTAATTTGCTCTGTGTGAGGCTCTGGGGATGCTGCAAGGATGGAGCTCCCCTCAGCCGAGGGCCTTGCAGACACATACAGGGACGGGTTCCCTGCTCCAAGGACCTTCACCCAACCTTCCACAGCTGATGGGGTGAAGGCGGGAGAAAATCCTGCTGAGGAAATGCTCCCAAAAAATGAGGTGGAAGCGCCCTCTTGTGTTCCTGGGTGAGGCTGCGTGGGATCGTTACCCAAAAATGGGTGGGTGCACGTTGTCTTCAGATCGTTTTGCAGAGGTAGGAAACACCCTGGCTACCTAAAGGAGAGAAGGTGGAGGACAGGGAGTGCTCCCAGTGTGACACCGTGTGATGGAAGCGAAGCTCCATCTCTTACTGTAAATCTAGTGGGAAAAACCGTGCAGAGGTAGAATGGAAATGGGTTCTGTCACAACATCAAGACAGCCAGCAAGGAGCCCACCACACTCAGGCAGAGAACGTGGGCAGGAAAGTGCCAGATGGGGGACAGCAGTGAGGGGATTTGGGAAAACAAACTGCACGGGATGTAAAAATAAACTACAATTACGCTTTCGGAGTATTTTTGCCTTCTAAATCCTGCCCAGAGTGGGATGTGGTTGGGAGGCTGGCTCAGGGCCTCTGCCAAGGAAGATTTTACGCCCTGAACCAACCAAGCTGCTCTGGTACCTCCCACTGCCCACTCTCTGCTTGGCATAATGCTCCTTCAAGCACAGGGAGAGCAGGGAGGTGTGGAACAGTGATGGTCAGGGAAAAGGCCCTGAGCAAGGCTCTGCCTTGTCCCTGGACACCTTTGCAGGCAGGACCTTGAGCATCAGTGGAGGAGCCATGTCCTGGGCTCTGTCCCCTGTGCTCTCCCAGCTGGGATGCATCAGGAGGAGCAGGGGGGTGCAGGTCTCCATGCCAAGGCAGAAGCAAACTCTGGGCACGTGGTTCAGGATGACCCCCATTGTAAAAAAAATCTATTTGGAAAAGATCTACAGCACTTTGATAGCCCCTGAAAACCTGCCATTTTCAATTGTCTGCCTTCTTTGAACACACAAACTTCCCAAATTCACTTTGGGGCATCCTTGGCTGTTTTACAATGGACCCTCTGAAGTCAGGGGAGCAGTGAACAGCAGCCCCTCGAGGTGAAAAAACTGTAACAACACAATATTGATTATGGAAAACGTTCAAATCCCATGGCAAACACCCTATTTAGAGTATTTGCCTCTGCAGCTGAAGACAAGACAGAGAACAGAGCTGTAAACAGATAAACAAAGCTCAGAAATGCAAAGAGGTCACAAGAAATGAGGAGGGAAAATGAATCTGTGCTTTGAGCCTCTGCAGTTGGGGTTTTATCCACAGCATCTGTGCACAGGTCACTCTGAGTTTCCCGTGCTGACAGCAGAAATATGTGGTTGAGCAGAAGGAAAACCCAACCTTCCCCCTGCTGTGTGTGCTCTGGGCTCTCTGACCCCTCTCCATCCACAGCCCACATGGCCCAGAGGGTTTTTGTCTTGCCAGAGGCACGGCAAGCTCCCGAGGCAGAGGCTGCACACTCCTGCCAGCACTCTCCTCCACCTGGCTGCAGACAGCCAGCCTCTCCTGGTGGGGACATGCCCAGGCTCCCATGTTTGGGATGCACACAGGCAGCCCCCAAATCCCTCAATGCACCATTTCCCGTGGCCAGAGAGCATTTTCTGCATTTTGAGTTAATGGTGGCACCACCGGCTGGGTGGTTTCAGGCTTCACAAATCTATTTACAGAAAAAAAAGAAGAGATGGAAACAATCTCTTATTTTTACCTTTTCTGCCTTCCAGAGACGCACAGAAGCACGCCACTGTTAATAATAACAATAATAATAATAAAAGTGCTGAATAAATCTCACTTGAAGCCTACTTTGGTATGCAAATGCTCCCTCCTTATTTGCATCTTTCCAAAGATGCATGCAGATATGAAACCAGATCTATTCCTTAACAGTTGGCATGTGAAGACCTTCAAGACAACTACACAGGATTCAGGAATACAGTTCCTCAGTGAGGACTTGCAGGCATTAAAGTGAAATAAAACTGATACCCAGCTAGTTCATCTATAGTCTGCAAGCCCTTGCAGCCCACTGCAAAAAAAACCACCAAACATCTGCACCTTTCAACCTTACAGTTCTGTCTGATGTCTGATCTTGAAGGTCAAACTAGACTTGGTGGAAAAATAAAATAAAAAAGCTGTTTTTTAGGCTGTCATGAGCAGTTTGGAGTGCTGCCACATGATGCAGTTCTGCCCCATTCCCCATCCCCTGGCCCAAACCCCTTTCCCTGCTCCTAACCAGGCAGCAGGAGGGAGCTGAGCCCGAGGAGCAGCAAGGGGAGGGAGGGAGGCAGTGACACAGTGACAGCTGCCAGGTGCTCCGGCCAGCTGGAGAGAGGCAGGGGATGGAGCAGGGCTGTGAGCTGGGCCCTGGGGAGGTGCCCCAGCTCATCCCAGCATCCCTGGGTGCTGACACAGCCCCTGTGCTCCAGATGCACTCAGGGCCAGAGCCCAGCTGAGAGCGGTGGAGCAGCACAATTTCCCTCCTCCTGAGACCAGGGAAGCAGGGTTTGCTGCTGGGCTTCCAGCAGCAGTGCAGTGAGGCAGGACTCGAGCTGCTCCTTGGCTCCCTGCCCACCCTGCTGCGCCTGGGGTGGGGAGCAGCCCCCTCTCACTCTGGCACACCCTCACTCACATTCCCCAGGCACATCTTCACAGATTTGTCACCTCTTTCCTGTAAGACTCGTGGTCAACCTGGTCAAGCTGTTCAGCCAGCTCTCCCTTTCCTCTGAGTCTGCATTTTCAGGTACAAGAGTTTGGGCTGCCAAGAGTTTCTAGTGCAGGCACAGGGGAGGAAAAAATACACCAAACCTTTGCACTCTTCAAACTACCCAAAAATACACTGCAAACTGTGCACAAGGGCATGTTTAGCAGGGATGCTGAGAGGCTGCTGTTGCCTTTCCCCTTCCTTTAGCATCAACCATGGCAGTGTGTATGCTCCAGGCCCTTAAACAAAACAGGGATAAGCTTCATATTTTGTGGCTTTTTTCCCCATATTTGCCCAAAGAGTACAAAAGCACAGGGTATGCACACTGTGCAGTTTGCAGACACACACACAGAGAGCCCCCACGGTGTCTTAGAGGCAGCCAGGAAATATTTCCTCCTCACAAGAAATGTATTTTTGCTGGTTTTAATTTTCAGAGCTTCCCAGGGGGGAAATAAAAAAAGATACTTTTCAATGAGAAGCTGAAGCCTGAACAATCTGCGGTTTCGTGTTTTGCTGGGTGGAACGAGGGTGGAAGGAACATCCACCTCCAAACACTTTCATAAAACCATCGCAGGCAATCACGCCTTTTCATGGGGAAAAGCCTGTGAAACAAAAATGTGATCAGCCTGAAGGGACACTGCAGCCCCATACAGTCAGAGTATGATGGTTTGTACACTAAAGATTGAAAAAATGAGGTTTTCCCTTGAGACAAAGCAGTGCCTGGGATGAGCAGAGCACTCAGCACAGGAGTCACCCAGCTTTTAGCTGTGTGGGCTTATTGTATTCAGAATTAAAGGTAGCTCTAGTTCTTCATTTCCTTCCTTCTTTTTATTCTTCTTTCCTTCCTTATTTCCACCTAAACAGGCAGTTTCCCTGCTGTGATAAGTGAGTGAAGACTTAGGGGATGTGACCTGTACCAATGGAAAGGTATGGGAGAAATTAAGGGGATCTGGGGGAAAAGTCATTTGATGCTGTGATAAGTGAGTGAAGACTTAGGAGATGTGACCCCTCTACCAATGGAAAGGTATGGGAGAAATTAAGGGGATCTGGGGGAAAAGTCATTTGAGTTTGAGAGCAGCTCAGGAAAGTGTGGGGAGTTGATCTGTTGCCCTGTTCATTTAAAGTTCTTCTAAGTTTTCTGATGTTTATATTTTTGTAATGGAGTTTCTCACACACTTTTCATGTAAATAATGATTGGTTTGCCTTCCTTTCTGGAGGAAGAGAGTATTGATGAACTGTTAGTTTGGCCAGTGTGGTTAGAAAGGTAGCAATTTCATCCTCCAATCCATGGTCACTTTTACAATTCTATAAATACCAAGATTTGGAAATAAATGCACCTTTTTTTGCCTGAGACATCTCAGCGTGTGAGTGTCGTTCGTTTTGTGTCTTCTTGTGACATTGATCCACACACACGGGTGCAGCAGTGTGTCCTGCTGGGTGGGGGAAAGCTGATGCTCCCCTTCCCAACATCAGCATGGGAGATCCATGGTCAGCCGGTGGATCCAGGAGGGGTGGATTCAGCTCAGGACTGCCCCAGATGGAGACAGCCATGGGGGTGGGCTCAGAACCCACCTGGGAGCAGGGCAAAGCAGGGTTTAAGCAGCACATTTTGGGGAGATGAGCCATGTTCTACGTTCATGTTCTAAGAAGGGGAGCTCACACCCTAGGATTAAGTGGCACCACGAGAGGTGGTGAGCACTGAGAGGAGCCCATCGAGGTGCAGCACCTGGCCCTGGTGGGGATGGCTGACCTGCTACTGCCTGGAAGGAGCAGCAGAGAGGGGGGATTGGTCTCTTCTCTCAGGTAACAGGGATAGGATGAGAGGAAATGGCCTCAAGCTGCACTAGGGGAGGTTGTGGTTGGAACAATTTCTTCAGAAAAAGGATGATCAGGATGATCCCAGGCTGCCCTGGGAAGTGGTGGATCACCATCTCTGGAGGGATTTAAAAAACATGTAGATGTGACACTTGGGGACACGTTTCAGTGATGGACTTGGCAGGTCTGGGGTGGTGACTGGACTTGATGCTCTCAAGGTCTTTTCCATCCTGAATGATTCTCTAATTCTGTTTCACTCAGAGGGGGATGCTCTGTTGTGGCAAGGAGAGACATCATTGCTGGAGGCCAGCTCTGCTCCTCAGGGGGGTGGAGGCTGTGTGAGTGCAGCCCCACACCATCAAAACCATCAAAAACCAAAACTATCAAGCAGCAAACCCATCAAACACCAAAACCATCAAAAACCAAAACCATCAAACACTAAAACCATCAAACACTAAACAGACCTGCTGTTGTCCCTCAGCTTGGTCCTGTGCACCACGAGACAGTCAAATCTGGGCAGCATTTCAGGGTGTTAACTACTCACAAGCCCTGGCAGGTCCTACAGGCTGTGCCAGTGCTGTTCTCAAAACCAGACCCTAAAACTCTAAGGGCACCAGAAGCTTTCTCTTTCAGAGTTTCATTTCATACAGTCCAGAATGAACTAACTTCATTTCACACACCCTGTGGTGGTGAGTGGATCTGTCACTGATGTCCTGAGAGCCACATCTTGGCTCCACTGAAGTCCAAGGTTTGCTGCATTTCACTTACTGAGGCCAAACAGGAGCTGGGTTTGGCCTGGGATGTCCCCATACCCTGAGCCCTACATCCTTGGCCACCTCTGCAAACCAACCACCACCTGAACTTGAGAGCATGGAGTCCAAAAATATTCAAAATTTGTATATTTTCATTTCCTTTGGGAAGCCAAGGGCTTTTTGAAGTGGAAATTGCCACCACAAAACCCAGCAACTACAAAGTTCCCCCCAAAAAATCCAAGCTTTCCACCCTGCACGACAGAAAACCAGAAGAAAAACCTGGCAATCAGGGAATATTCAAAAGGAATGTGCATTCATGAAGGTTCTTGCAGCAGATTTCCTGTGCAAGTACTCGTGTTCCTACATGTTGGGGTGAACCTGGAGCCCCACAGTCCCAGGGGGCACGGGGTGAGCACACGTGGGGTACCTCCCCAGCACGTGCCAGGGCTGTGGAAGCTCATTCAGATGGACCAAGAAATGTGCCAGCTGCAAATGCAAAGACAGGTCTTTTCAAATAAGCCCCATTAGTTCCACATGTGCATTTTATAGATAATTTTTTTTTGAGTTACGTAACGTGAAACCAATAATTATGGAAACGAGTGTGAGGATCCAGATAGTCTCCAGAAGAAGAAGGCAGAGATAGGGAGAGTGAACAATACCAGAGACTTTGCAGGGATTTTTCCTCCCTTAATGCACCCATCCTGAGCAAACTGCTCGTGCAGAGCCCCACTCAGCAGACCAAAGGAGAGGAATTGGCTCTGGGAGCTTCATCTCCCTGGAGCTGCACAGGCCCTTCTGCTGCAGGATTAAAATCTGGCTGTGCAGTCACATATCCAGCCCTGAGGCCACACAGGCAAATGGCTCTCCTCACCCCCAAAAAATGTGGAGAATGTGCTGGAAGGAGTGCAAAATCTGGTTTTTCCCTCAACTGCTTGTAGTCAGCTTGCTGTGAATTCCTTGGTTAGAGATCAAATCTGGAGGAAAACAAACATCACAATCAGTATTTTTCAGAAAAGCATTTATGCATCAATCTGTTTATAACAAATAGCAGATCTCTATTCCCACCCAAACTGATTTATTCTCTCATGCTTGCTCACTCCCCACATCCCCACTCACACTCCTCTCACAAGCAGAGTACAAATCTGTGTGCAACAAAGCTGGGCACATGGGGAGGAAAGAAAGAGGAACACACAGGTTTTTATTGGGAATACAGCTATCAAAACAACATTATAGAATTAGGGGAAAAAAAGTTTAAAAAAAAAAAAAAAGTAGAAGTGATTATGTAAATGCCTGTCCCTGTCTGGTCAGCACAAATCTCATGTGGTCTTAGGTCAGCCTGTTTGACACAGCTGGAAATAGTTGTCTGTGTTAACCATTAGCAGCTCCCAGTTCAAAGTTCCCTGGGAGCTGCCTCTGTTCCCTGCCAGCATTCCCAAGTCTCCCTCAGGGAAGATGCAGCAGCACTGCCCAGCCCTGTCCATGTCCCTGCTGGAGAGCTCAGCCCTTCAGCAGGGAACGAGGCACCCAACCTCCCCTTCCAGCCTGGATGCTCCCCACGTGTGGGGTCCCAGTTGTTGGTTTCTCTGGGTCTGGACTGAAGGCACTTGAGGCAGTATTTCATGTTCAGACTCAGGTGTTTATTATTTCTTATCAGTAAAACACTCTCACTACTGTGAGCTCGGCAGCTTTTCATGAGAAGGCACAAAATGGCTACAATCTCTTGTTACAAGGTCTTTTAAGACTAAACTATCCAATTAAGAACTATCATTTAAATTATTTTCCCTTTTAACCCAATAACTGATCCCAAAGAGCCCCCAGTGTGGACTTTTCTGCCCAATTACAAAATGCCACCCAAACCCAAGAAGAAGAAGGAAGAAGCAGCATGAAGAAGAAACCCAGGACAGCACCCTGTGCCCTCCATCCTGCTTCCATCCACAACACACTAAAAATCCCAAACCCTAAATTTCTCACCAAGTGACACACCTACACTGCTCTCTATAATCTATTTCACACTTTTGTGGATTCTGGTCTATCTTGAAGTCTAGGAAACTTTCTCCATGAATGAGGGTCAGAGTCAGTGCTCCCCTGGGGGTCAGGGCACCCCAGAGCAGACACAAAAATATTCTGGGCTTCCACACCCACAGAGTACCTGACTGCAGCAAACAAAAACAAAAAGCAGAGTTTATTGTTCTTGGTGTAGTGGTCAGGAGATGTCTTGGGCAGGCAGTGAGGCCTCAGAGTGCCTGGAATAAAACTCCAGCCCCTACCCTGGAAAAGTCCTGGGATGAAATCACAGGACAAGGAAGGGTGGGTGGTTCTGACAGGTAAAGGTGTGATCCAAAGCAGGAACATGGAAGTGGCATCATCCACTGCCTGTGGAAGCACCTGGAGGACTTTTATCACCCTTCTCATATTCTGCAGGAAACCCCCACTGTTTGAGAAAAAAGGGTGGGATTTGGCTGTTTGTCACTAGAGGAGAGAGAAGGAAGCTTTGATTCCTAAAACCTCTCAGCTGCCTTTTCTGTCCAGGTGTCATCAGGACAGAGACACACAGAAGTAACGTGGTTGTTATCACCTTTCTGCTGGAAACAGAGGAGGTGTTTGAGGTTGGCTGCTCTTTCTATCTCAGCCACCAGTTTTTAATTAGAGTTAAGGACATCTGGAAAGGCCCCTCCAGAGGTACAGTCAGTGCTGAATTGTTTGCTTCCCTTGGAGAACAGGAGCAGAGCCACCAGAACACAATCTGTGTCCCAAATATGTCAAGGGTTGCAGGAAAGAGAATTTGGGGACTGCAGAGGTGCTGAATGTTCCTCACAGCACCTCCTTATCCCTTGTCCTCCACCTGGGGGAACTGCTGAAGCTCAAAAACCACATCCCAGAAAAGCTTCCAGTTTCTTCAAGGTATTTCTTCCAACTTCTCACAAGGCAAGACACAAACCCCAGGAGTCTTCAAGAGAGATTCTTTCCCTTCCTCGGTTGTTGGAAGAAAAGTTGTTTTGGGAGCTGGTGCATCCAGTCCCTCCAACCCCTAACAAGTCCCCCACTGCCTTGATTTGCTACCTGGAGGCAAATCAATGTGATTCAGGCCCCTCTTCCTAGTAACATCTCAGCACCAAGAATTCCTTCCCATCTTCCCACAGACCCTTGCCAGCAGAGCAAGCCCAGAGCACTGCTGATGGCAAAGGCTGAAATCACTGTGGGATGAGCAAAGCCCCCAGCGGAGACAGTAGCTGAGGAATCAGCCTGAGGCTCTGTAATCCTGGCAAAAACTGTTTTTAAACACACTTTGTCTAGTGAGGGTGCCTCAGAGCAGTGCAGGGAATTGTTTCAGGCAGCCCTTTTATGGAGAGAGGAGCTGGAGAGCAGTAGTCCCCAAAATAATTCATGAGGCTTTTAGCAGCCTCTATTACTCACTATTGGAAGGACTGAAGTGCTCATTGTTTCATTCTGGCAGCCAAATCCTCCTCCACTAAAGTAAATAACTATCAAGGATGCATCCCAGCTTCAGAGCTTTGGGTTGCCCACAAAATTAAAATCCTTCCATCCTCCATTAGGTTTCTCTCTTGACAACCCAGCAGCTGCTACAGTCACTGGAATTTTCCCATTACCACGCGGGGCATCCTGCACAATCCTCCAAGAAGAATTGTCCATCAGTTCAGGGAGACCCTGGGAGAATGTCTGGCACAAACCTGAGCTTGTACAAAGCCAGGGCTCAGCTCCAGGCTGATCTCAGGCACTGCTGAAAGGAACACAACTGACACCATGACCAGGGTCCACCATGTGGAACCAAACTTGCATCTATCCACAGGACAGAGAATCAAAACCATTAGTGCTCCTCAGTTGTTTTAGATGCTGAAATAAAAGCTCAGCAAGGAGGTTTGTTCCAGTAAGAGCTGAATCGGAACAGATGGAGAAGTGCAAGCTATTATTTCCTACAGCAATGACACGGACACTCCATTTGTTTGTCCAGATCTCTGCCTTCCCCTGACTCACTGGCTTCCCATCTCAAAGGTTTCTTGCTTAGCTTAGTCATTTCTGGGTAAATTATTTCCCAGCTTTTGATGTCAAATGTAGCTTTTCTTGTTCATTATAAACCAACACAGTGATCAGCTCTTGTTTGTGCATTGGCTTTACTGCTTGGTCAATTCAGTGTGAGCAGAATAAATCCCAGGGAGAACTTTGCAGTAACCCAGTTGTGTTATGTGAAAATCAGCTCTTTTTGGGCCACAGTGCTTTTTGAGTGGTTGAGGAGGCTACTTTTGCCAGACTCTGACTTTACTCAAACTTAGATTTTGGCTAAATCAAATCTCCTCAGACGGTCCTGCCTCTGTTTCCCCTAATGGTGAATTATTTCAATTCATTTCATCTGGACCCTGGCCTGCCTTTCATTTTTGCCAGGAGGAGCAGTGTGCTCCCTGGAGCTGTTAACACCCCAGAGAGAAACCCTCTCCTGCAGCTCCTGCAGAACCTCCCCAGCAAAGCCACAAGCCCAGGGGACCACAAATTGAACTGAAAACATTCTCTGGTTTGGAGTGTGGGTGTATGACCTGTGCCAGAGGCATCCACTTAAAAAATCCCCTTATTTCTGGAGATCATGATGAGACAAGGTGGGGACACAAATTCCAGCAGCTTCCCACCTAAATCAGACTCCAGCTTTGGGTCTAGATGGCTGTGGGTGCCCAGCCAGGGTCTGAACTTACCTGGTGATTTTATGGGCAGGAATGAGACCTCAACAATTGGCAAAAAGCTGACAGGAGGAGGGAGGAGGCTTCATCTCCTCCACTCTTCAGTGTCAGCTCTCCAACTCAACACCATCCCCATTTGCACATCAGCTTTTAATATTTAATTGCAGCTCTGCCAAGGGACTTTGCCTCCTCTCCTGCACAGGAGGGGGAGAGGAAGGAGGCAGCAGCGTGGTGCTGGAGAGCCCCAAGGAGACTATCAAATGGCAGATCTCAGGCAGAGGGAAGCGCTCTAGCATGTAAGTGATTTTACACAAAAACCCCTCCCAGATCACAGGAGATGGAATGAATTAATATCAGAAAAATGCTGTAAACCCTTAGCAACTGGGGGGATGCTGTGCTGGCTGTGGGAACTGTTCAGGGTGGGCTGAGAAGGGTATTTCCATCAGCTGCCTGTATTTAAGGGAAAGGAGGGATAGGGAATACTGCACCCTAACAGGCTCATTTTGCCACGAAGTAAATCCCTGGTGGGCCCTTAACCTGGGATTGTTTAATGTTAGACACCACCACAAAAATGGGAAAGAACCCCTTAACTGTGGGAGCCTGTGATCTGACAGATTTGCCTCTTCTCTAACACCATGGGAAATGACCTGGAAAACAAAACAAAACAAAACAAATTAAAAAAAATTAAACAACAAAGTATTGTATTTTCCTCCCTCTGGTCTTTATTTCAGATGTCTTAACAGGCATGAGAAGGGAAGCAGATATTCACAAGTTGCTGAATGACATTCTTATCCCCTGAAAATCTGTCCCTTTGGAGTGCATCTGGAAGTGGACACCCAAACATGGGTGGACAGTGGCTGGACACTGAATAAATAATATTCAGGCCAGAGCCATGGAAACTGCTGATGAAACACTTTTTTACAAGCAACGTGGCTTTTCAAACGAATACTTTCAAAATGTAAATACAAGTACTTAATAATCCCGTAGTTCAAATGTCTGTGTCAGTAATTAAAAAGCAATTACATATAATTTGTAGGTCCCCAGAGCTCTGTCTACATTCAGAAAATGAACCCCAGATGACCTAGTGTACTTCCAAGTGTCAGATCAGTCACTGCAAATACAATGCCTGAGACTTCTGCTGCACATTTTTGAAGTCTGGAAAACAAGAACATTTTTGGAAGAAGAGGCCAAGGGGTACTTAAATCTCCAGTAACTGTCTGAATCCAGAGCTGGTTCGGGTCTGTGTGACACTGGAAACATCAGAAAATTTTAACTGATTATGCATATGCAAATTACATTAAATAACTTATAAATTATTTAAAGCTAATTTTCTCCACGTCTTTTCTTCCTTCACATCTCTCACTGTCACAGAGACGAACTTGGGGATCTAAGAGAATGAGATAAGTGGTAGACAGAGTAAAAAAGACCAATTCCCTGCATTGAGTGTGATTTCATTTAACTCATGCCTGCTTTAACCCTATTTTGTTTCTCAAAAGTGCATCTCAGTGATGAGGTTTTCAGGTGTATCCGTGAAGACAGCATTTGTTCCACAGCCCTCTGCTGATGCCCTGAGTGGAGATGCACACACCAGTTTTTGGCCTCTTTTCCCTGAGTCTTCACATCCAGCACAGTAACCTTTGCTCCCTTTTTGCTCTTTCCTTCTCTGTTTCAATGCCAGCAGACAGAAAACATGGAAAAAGCTGAGAGGCTGAGACCAGCCCAGTCCTTCCCTTCGCTGTGCCATTCTCCAAGGAGCAACCCAGAGCTCAGGACAGTTCTCCTGAGGAAAGCTGTGTCTGTCTCAGAGCTGGTTGCCAGGTGGGTGGTGTTTAATCTGTGGCTGAAGTTCACCTCAGATCTGAGGGGTTCCAGGGAGAACCCTCCCTCTCCACCTCTGTGACAAACAAACCTCACTCAGATAAGGTCTTTCCCAAGCACAGCATCCCAAATTGTCAGGTCTGAAGTGAGAGGTGAGTGTTTTCTGTCATGAGTGTTCCACTCTGTTCTATTTTACGTCTTGAAAGACAAGTCCTGATTTAAAACCCAGACACACTCAACAATCTTCACTAAATAAAATGGCACGTAGGAATTTGCCCTTGACCCCGAGGGCTGGAGCATTCCCAGGTGGACAATTAAAGTTTTTAATCTTGGTATTTTTAAGGTGCCACAAGGGAAAAGAGCAAATGCTGGAGAGATGAGCTGATGGGGAGGAAAGAGGGGTATGGGCACTGCATCCTCTCCTGGTTTCTCTCAGCTGTCTCTTTCCAAAAAGCTCCAGGGAGAATCACATTTCAGCCCAAGCCTCTTAAGGGCTGATTTCTGTTCTTGTTACAAGCCATAACTGGGATCAGAACAAAACTCTGCCAAGCATGAGACAAGATTAAGAACAGAACCCAAAGTGCATCTCCCTCCATGTAAGAGTGACAGAGCAGCTGTCAAGTCTGTATCTTGAACTTCCCCGTGGGACAGTTTGGTTCCAAATATCCCAAAATTGGTTCATTTCCACTGCAAACAGCCATCTCTCTGACAGGGTCTTTGGAGAAAGCTGAGAGTGCATTTCCCAGAGCATGGAAGAGAAGGAAGGTGGTTTATTCTGCAAAAGTCTCACTCACTACTGGTGCTATATTAGGTCAGGTACCCACCTGATAAATCCCTTTACATGAGGTTAAAGCTGAATAAATTGACTTTCTGGAAAGCCTGACTTCAGCTCCAAGCTATAAATCAGCAAAGTGCAATCATACACCTCGTTCAGGCAATGTAACCCCCAACACATCCCCCACCAGTGGGGACGTGGATGCTCCAGGGACACTTCTGGAGCATGGAGCTTGAGAGGACAGGGCTCACAATGGCTCTGGCAGTACAGCCCTGAGTTAAACCAGTCCTCTTTGGCAGATTTCTCACCTCTCTGTCACTTCAAGCTTCCCTTAGCAGCCTATTGGCTTTGATATTTTCCAGAGGGTATGGGAAGACAGAACAAGCCTGTCCACAATATGCAAAAATAGATTCAGGCTGAAAAGGGACTCAGGTGCCATCTCCTGTCTTCCCTGCAGGTACCAGCGCATCCTGAACGGTGAAAAAAACATGACCAAGCAAGAACATGGCAAGGTGAGAGCCAAGGGTCAGAGCTGTTGGTGTGGGTTGTCCTCACAACATAAAGCTGCAGTTCTTGGCAATGAGAGACAAACAAAAACCCAGCATTTTCTGCAATAACCTGTGCTGTTCTGAGAAACCTCAAGACAGGTCAGACCCAATTGCCTCTCAGTATGTACAGATGGACTGGCATACATCAGATGCTCCAGGATGGAAATTTAATGTGTAATATTCAGGAGTGAAAAAAAATGTGGAGGTAGAGAAGACAATCCAGAAGTGAAGGACCTGGCAGAGGGTTTAGTGCTGGCTTGGAAGCCATGAAGGCACCCAGAGAGCCACACTGGGCTGGCAGGAATGGTGCTGGGGCATCTCTGCCCTCCTCCACCACCAGCTGGAGGTTTTTTGATGCTGCCCTCTGCATCTCAAATTAGGTGCTTGTGTCATTTCTGCCATTCTACTCCACCATTCTAGCACTTCCTTGGTGGTTTTTACTGTAATGGGACTTTGACATCAAGTTCATGGGTAGATTTTGCATTTAGGGGTCTGCAGTTCAGGATCTTAGATGGAATTCCTCCCAGCCAAAAGCTGTGACTGCTGTTGTCACATCATGGCAAAGGGACACCTCCAACCTGCCAGTGTTCCTCATATTTTGATTGCAAACTCACTGGCATAACATGCAGTTCTCAGCTCTGTGTTTGCTCATTTGGCCCTGCTTTGTGACAAGGGGCCCCTTACAACCTGGAATAAAAAGGAGGAGATAACACACAGGCAGCCAGGTATTCTGGACTTTATCCAGCTTTTCTGCTAAAACTGGGGTTGATTCCCACTGGCCACAGAAAGATGAATTCCACCTAATTAAACAAAAGGCAGAATCTGAAAATTTTTTTTTTCAGTCCAGGTTTCTAAGAAGAAACTGGAGATTTCTTATTAAATGATAGAGAGAGGTATTTTCTCCTGTTTGGAAACACATTTTCATAGAGTAGGAGGATGGAGATGGGAAGAAGGCAATGATCCAAGACAGGAGGATAACCTCAGGCCATATTTTTTCTACTCCAAGGTTTCTTGCATGTTCATGGACAAGTTGGGAGGGTCACCAGAAAGAAAAGAGATAAAACAAGCTATTGTGTCCTTAAATTTATTTCAGAGACCATAGAAAGTGAGGGGGATACTCTTTCATTCCACAAAGTTAGAAAATCAACAAATGTGATGCTTGAAGTAGAGGGGCAGGAAAGAAATACTTCACATGGTTTATTATTGATATTATATAAGAACCTATTTTGATTGTTTGGATTTGGTTGTTTGTTTTGGTGTTTTGGGGTTTTTTAGCTCATGGAAGCAAGATACCCATCACAGAACAATGCCATTCCAGTGGGGAGAAACTGCGCCTTACCTCGAAGTCATCCCTGTGATATGTGCCCAAGCAAGCCCAAGGAGGGTGTTCCCATCTCTAACACTGGTGCTCCAGCAAGGAATTTCAGAGGACTCCTGAGCAGCTGTGACAGCCCTAAAAGCACCCCACATTGTGCTGCACTGGAGGCACCATCTCCCAAAGGCCCTTTGAGGAGGAGGGAGGCTGATCACACCAGCATCCTGACCACAATCCAGCCCCTGAGCCTGGAGAGCAAAGCCCACAGAGACCCAGCCTTCCTTTCCCCTCTCCAGAGCATCCAGAGGAAGGCACAATGGAGCCCTGCCACCATCACAGGGAAGGAGTCTGCTGCAAAGGTCAGTAGATGCTCTTCTTCAAAAAGCTCTGGAAATATATTTTATCCTTTTAATTCCTGGACTTCATGGTGGTGTTTCATCACACACTGATGTGAATGCCTATGCACAGGGAAGAGGTTTCCCTCTGGACATTCACATCTAGTGCCATCCAGCCCTGGGTGATTTGATGGCACCAGGGGCAGGGGTCAGACGTTCAACAAACTGTTCCTCATGATGATCCTGTTCCTGGAGGGAAGGACTTGGTAGGAAAGGGCAGCCTGCAGAGAGACCTACATCCAGAAAACATGGGAAAGTCTATCAACCATGTTGATATCATCTGGAATATTAATTATGGATGAGATCCTCTCAGAAATTATCTTGTTCCTCTCTTTGCTGTGTGATATCAGCCCACATGAGGGACTGGTCCTTCACTGGGAGAGCAACAAAGGGCAACACCCATCACCACTGGGTTTGAGACACAGAGATCATTGTGGGAGCTGGTAAAGGAAATGGATGGATAATCCTGTCTCAGAAATCAAAGACAGGTAGGGAAAATACCACTTAGTTCTGGAAATGAGGCAGAGCATCAAAAAACTGTGAAGCACAGCCCTTGGAGAGAACAGAGAAAAGCCAAGGCTGGGTCCTGCAGGGAAAAAAGCCACCTTTGGCTCTGGAAAGCCTCTGGTGCTGTTGCTTTCCTCACACCAGGTCTTTGTGCAGTTCTTCTCCTCTCTTTATGGGAATTTACCTGTTTCCCTGCTGTTGTTCCCACACAGGAAGGCAAGCAGTCCCGGGGCAGGCAGGGGATCATCTCCTCGGTGCCGGATACAGCTGATGACTCAGCCACGGGCAGAAGCTGTGAGTTGGATTTATTTTGGCTTCCAGGCATCATTGCTACCCTGTTTCCACTTCTATAGATGCAGCTGGGAGGGCTCTGCTTGGTCCTTACACGGAGCTGTGTTTCCCACAGAACCCCACAGCAGACACTGAGCAGGCGATGCTGCCTGGGGACATGTGGGTCCTGCCAGGACTGGACACTCAGGAATGTGGCCAAGGATAGGGAGCACAGAGAGCAGACAAGCCCTTGACTGCAGCCCTGATCAGTCCCACCACAAAGACCTGGCAGATCCCAGCACAGCCGGGATCTGGGCCAGTGATGAGTCCACAGAGCCAGGCTGGCTCTCCCTGTGCTGCCATCCCAGCAGTTAAAAATAGCTGCTATTAAATACCAAGGAAGAAATACATCCATGTTTAGTTTGGGATGAGTAATACCTTCCTGAACCTCAGCCTTGAGGAGAGGAAGAGGGAGAGGTTTCTTTGTACCTAACTAAGGAGCATTGGCTGGGCTCCTTTTTGAATTTGGCAGCAGTGGTGTCTCAGAGAGTCATCCTTGGCTTAAGATAGGGCATGTAAGTGATCCCTAATGTTATGATATCATCAGGACTAAAGCAGGTCAGGGATATTTCAAGGCAAGAGACATTTGTCAAGAGAGAAAAATCCAAGCTTTGCATGGGAAAGAGTAGAATTTTACCAGATTTGCTGTTTGACTTGGTGCTGAAAAAAAACCAGGTCTCCAACAAATCCCATAATGACTGAATTAGAGACTACTGGACCATCCCAGGATTTTTGGTCCTAGATCAGGAATCCAGGGTCCCCTTAAAGCATGTATTTACAATTTGTTCTTTTTTTCTTTCCATTTCTTTCTTGACTTTCACACAAGAGGGGGAAAAGGTATCACACACTGCCTGGATTTGAGACCCTGTATTTAATTACCCAGTGCATGGGAAAAGAAGTCTCTTACAGGAGCACACAAATGATGGAGTTTTCCACAGCATTGCTGGGTTTCCACAGCATTGCTGGGATTTTTTTTTAGCATCAGAGCACATGATGTCACCAGGCTATCTAGCTGAATGCTGTCACAGTTCTGTGTTCCTTTTCCAGCGCCAGGAACGTCTTTTCCCCTGGCTGGCCAGGGTTGAATCATGGCTTATCTTAGAGCCTTACACCACCCCCCAGCCCCTGACTCAAAGGCCCTGTAATAGCCATGGCTTCATTGGAAGGGCTTTGTGTGAGGTCCTTCTGGGGAGGCAATTCCATCCAGGGAGCTGGGAATTCCACAGCGACCGCTGAGGTGGGTGCTGGGTTCGCTCAGAGACAGGAGCTGTAATGCTTCCTAAAAAAGTCCAGCAGCCAGCTGTCCCAAATCTCTCAGGAAGCAGACACATCCAAGGCTGTACCTGTCATTCCCATGGAGCCAGAGAGGTGCTGGTGCTCCAGCAGTGACCAGGGCAGGTCTTCCATGGGAGCCTCCTCCCCACTGCCCTTCCTGAGGGCTGAGAGGGGACATCCCTGACTTGGGATGGGGAAAGCAGGGTCAAGTGGTTTGAAGCCACACAGGAGCACAAGGTAAGCAGAGACCACAGTTCTCAGGGGCTGGGATGCCTGATATGGAGGACAAGAGCTTGGCAGTGTTCAAGACAGCTCTGCTGACTGGAGCTGGGTTGATCAGCAAACACATGTCAATCTGGAGCTGAATGAGTGCACAAAAAGTCCAAGCACCAGTGGCTGCATCTCTTTCCAGGCACAGCAGAGTCACACCTGAGACACTGCTGCAGGCCTGAGCACTGCTTTTACACCCATTAGAAAAGTACATTCCCAGGCAGCCAAACCAGCTGGGCTCTGTGCCCCTGGTCACACTGGCAATATCAGATCATCTGGAGGAAGCTGCCACCAAGGACGTCACCAAGTCACTGATTAAAGAGGTCCAAGTGGCTGTAGTCTGCAGTAATGAGATTAAACTGGCAGATTTACACAGCAGAACAAAATTCTTCCTCAGAAGGAAGAAGGCAAATCAAGGAACCATTTTTCCCAAAGGAAAATAGTTGAAAGCTTGAGTCCTTTAATATTCAAAAGGAGAAGGCACCAGCTAATTTATTGCAGGTGGAGTCTTCTGAGTACTCTGAATTTAGAAAACAACAACTTCTAGATGAATTTTGACAATCAGAGAGAGGAATTGTGGCCAAGGAAGAGAGGAGAGGGACATGCACACAGGTTTGTGTGAGTGTGTGTGTATTAACACTGCTCCATTATCCAGGGCTTCCAGCTGAAGGGCACACAGGGGTGCTACCTCAGAGCAGAGCAAAGATGAAACAGGAGCCTGAGGTGACTGCAAATTACAGAGCATCCAGGCAGCCCCAACCCCACCTCCAAACCCCCCTATTCTATTCTATTCTATTCTATTCTATTCTATTCTATTCTATTCTATTCTATTCTATTCTATTCTATTCTATTCTATTCTATTCTATTCTATTCTATTCTATTCTATTCTATTCTATTCTATTCTATTCTATTCTATTCTATTCTATTCTATTCTATTCTATTCTATTCTATTCTATTCTATTCTATTCTATTCTATTCTATTCTATTCTATTCTATTCTATTCTATTCTATTCTATTCTATTCTATTCTATTCTATTCTATTCTATTCTATTCTATTCTATTCTATTCTATTCTATTCTATTCTATTCTATTCTATTCTATTCTATTCTATTCTATTCTATTCTATTCTATTCTATTCTATTCTATTCTATTCTATTCTATTCTATTCTATTCTATTCTATTCTATTCTATTCTATTCTATTCTATTCTATTCTATTCTATTCTATTCTATTCTATTCTATTCTATTCTATTCTATTCTATTCTATTCTATTCTATTCTATTCTATTCTATTCTATTCTATTCTATTCTATTCTATTCTATTCTATTCTATTCTATTCTATTCTATTCTATTCTATTCTATTCTATTCTATTCTATTCTATTCTATTCTATTCTATTCTATTCTATTCTATTCTATTCTATTCTATTCTATTCTATTCTATTCTATTCTATTCTATTCTATTCTATTCTATTCTATTCTATTCTATTCTATTCTATTCTATTCTATTCTATTCTATTCTATTCTATTCTATTCTATTCTATTCTATTCTATTCTATTCTATTCTATTCTATTCTATTCTATTCTATTCTATTCTATTCTATTCTATTCTATTCTATTCTATTCTATTCTATTCTATTCTATTCTATTCTATTCTATTCTATTCTATTCTATTCTATTCTATTCTATTCTATTCTATTCTATTCTATTCTATTCTATTCTATTCTATTCTATTCTATTCTATTCTATTCTATTCTATTCTATTCTATTCTATTCTATTCTATTCTATTCTATTCTATTCTATTCTATTCTATTCTATTCTATTCTATTCTATTCTATTCTATTCTATTCTATTCTATTCTATTCTATTCTATTCTATTCTATTCTATTCTATTCTATTCTATTCTATTCTATTCTATTCTATTCTATTCTATTCCATTCCATTCCATTCCATCCTATCCTATCCTATCCTATCCCATTCAATTCCACTCCATTCCATTGCATTCTATTCTATTCTATTCTATTCTATTCTATTCTATTCTATTCTATTCTAATTCTAATTCTATTTCGTTCTGTTCCGTTCATTTCGACCTCTGCACGAGGGGAATTTTCAAAGCAAGGAGAGGAGGCGAAGGAGAGGGCAGGAAACAGCGGGGTCCGCCATCCCGCACGCAGGGACACTCGGGTTTGTTCCAAGGGCTCTCCTGACAGGGGAGGCTCCATCCCCGGCTGGCTGCAGCCCCCAGGCTCTGCTGCGAGGGGGAGCGGTGCCATCTAGCGACAGCGGGGCCGACTCACTGCCATCCCAAAACCGGGCTCCGCAAGGATGCTCCGGGCGCCGCGTCCCAGCCCAGCGGTGGCGGAGTGCCACCCTCCCTCTCGCCGTGACCCGGGGCTTTGCTGCCCTCGTTCCGCCCTCTGCCCCATGCTGCTCGGCAGATGGGCTCGGGAGGGCATCGCCAGTGAGCCGGAAAGGTCTGAAAGGCGGCGGGGGATGCTGGTTTCGGATAAAAGGCTGTGCTCACGCCAGAGATGGCTCCGAGTTCAAGGAAGCTGCAGCACTTGTAGATAGAGGCTTGTACAATCAAAATAATCCTTAAAAGCTCATTTCCCTTCCAGCAGTTGCTTTTCATGGGCATGAGAAGCAGGAGATGAATGTCAGCACTCCTGTCCAGCCCTCACTGCTTTGTGCTTCTGCAGATCAAGCAGGAGGGAAACTTAGGGTGTTTAAGCACGAGATCCATCTTGTGCCCCGACTCAAACACCTCACATCACAGAAAGAAGGGGCAGCAGGGCGTGCCACCCATCCCCTGTCACCTCTCCCAGCCCCTGTGACCGATTAGGGGAGATGGGATCACAGGCATTTTTTGGGGGAGGCTGCCATGGGAGCACACAGTAGTTCCCAGGGGTCCATTCTTGGAGGGCAGGGGAGGATCTTCTGCTCATCAGCCCAGCTGAGATCTGCCAACAATCAAAGCAGACAGGCTTGTCCCTCCTAATTGGCTTTTCCTCCAAGCCCCAGTGTCTGCTTTCACTCAATACAACCTAAAGAGCCTTTCCCTTGCTGAGACCCTCCTGCCCTCATCACTGGGTTCCAGCAGAGCCACCCCATCTCAGCCAAGGGCTCAGGGCTGCCCTCTGCTCCAGACCCTGGGGCTGCTGGTCTCTCCCCTCACAGTCAGTGCCCCCCAGAACACCCCAGTGCCTCCGTGATATTTATTTTTCTCATTTCCTGCCTTCTAATTAGTCGCTGTCCTTCAGACAGGAGGACAAAACCCTTTCCCCAGGAGCTGTGCAGAGCTGCCAGGTAGCTCAGGTCTCTCAGGGCTGCAGGAGAGGTTTGCAGGGGCACTGGTGGGGACACACGTGGAAGTCACAGCCCACAGCAGAGCAGGTCCTTCACCTAGGGACAGCAGGAGTGTGAACAGCCAGCCCAAGGAGGGGTGATGATCTCCAGAGGCACAAGGTGTAACAGGTAGCAGGGGAATAGCAGCTCATGGCCCTGCAGGATGGTTAAAGAAACTGGGCCATGGCAGAGAGGAGCTGGGCCCTTCAGGAGCCTCAGTGAAAACAGATGTTCACCTGCAGCTGGACAGGTTGTGATGGGAGGTGATGCCAGGTGATGTCAGCAAGGAAACCACACCTCATGCTGAGCTGCAGCCTGGGTGATGTGTGGTGTCCTCTCCTGATATCTGAAAACCCACAGGGAAAAGAGAGGGGCAGCAGCCCCTCCAAACACCCCTGGAAAAGTCTAGCAGAACTATTCAGGAGAAGTGCATGAAAAAAAACTCTCAGTGCTGAAAGTGGGCTTAAAAAATGAGGGAAAGGAATCTTTTACATGAGGACATAGTGAGAGGGCAAGGGGGAATTATTTAAAAGTAAAAAAAAGGAAAGATTTATATTAGATGTTAGGGGAAAAAGCCTTTACTCAGAGGGTAGAGAGGCATTGAAATGGGTTGCCCAGAGAAGTTGTAGATGCCCCATCCCTGGAAGTGCTCATAGCCAGATTGGATGGGGCCTTGAGCAGCCTGGTCTAGTGGAAGTTCCCAACCCCCTGTCCCTGGCAGGGGGTTGGGAACTGGATGATTTTTAATGTCCCTTGCAACCCAAACCACTCTAGGATCCTGTGAAAGTGGAAAATCAGCATCAGTCACTTGGCCCTTTGCTACAAAGAGCATGGAGTGTTTTATCTCAGGTGATGGGGACCTGTGGTACCGGCGCAGCCAACCCACATCTTCCATTGCCAGGGGTGGTGTTCTCAAACACACACTCTCTAAAGGTGTCAGAAAAGCAAACCAAAGTGAGAGCACCTGGGCCTGGTTCAATATGACTGGCTCCATCAGTCTAATTGTATCCCAGCCTGCTAAAGCTGGACTCTGAAACCACCCCAGAGCCTTTGGTTATGTTTGTATTTGTCAGTTAGCTTGGCCAGGCAGCATCATCAGCTCTGGCACACAGTTTTACCCACCATTAACATGCTAAAATAGTACCCTTTGCCCAGCTGACCTTTGAGGGCATCGAGAGTCCTCCAGGTTTGAGTACTTTATTATTATCCCTCTACAAACACTTCCCAGAGCAGCCATCTGTGACCCCACATTGCTGCAATTCCCAGCTTACCATAAAGCAGGTAGAGGGGTTGCCCTTCTTTAGTCACTTTGCCCTTCTTTAGTCACTTTCCCAAAGAATTTTTTTTAATTCTTTACTCTAAAATACTGGAACTGATGAGGAAATAGGGAACCAGAAAATGCAGGTAGGTAATACTTCTCATCTTCCCAGTGTTTCTCTTAAAGCTTTGGCTGTGGCCAGAGGTGACAGAGGGGCCTGGCTGTGAGGATCACAGCCTGAGGACATGACAGTGAGTCAGGGAAATGCCTCTTCCCCATTGCACCCCTGCCTGGATGCATCCCCATCCCGTACCAGGTTACACCAGGGGTATTTTGAATGAATAAATTCTGAAAATAAGCCAGGGCCCCAGCCTTTCCCAACCCCTGCACAGAATTGCTGGGACTCATGATTGACTCAGCCTGGTGGAAGAGCAATTTCCCTGTTCCCTAAAAATAGACCAAGTAGTTCATCCTCTCAACATAGCCCAGCACCCTGAGATAAAACCAGCTGCCAGAGACCACTGGGAGGCAGTGAACAGGACTGAGGGTGTGGGGTGTGGAGCAGGGCTCCTTTTGGGATACACAAAGGGCTGCCTGGCCCTGGGTTTCACATAGATTTTCCACCGGGGCTGTCTGAGACGTGGCTCGCCTGTTGGGACTGCAGAGACCTCCCTGTAAGTAATTTTGGGGTAGATTAGAATGGGGTGGATATTGCATGAATATGAGCCTCAGACTGATCCTAAAATGCAGGGCAAAGGAGGATTCTTAGTGTTTCATGCTATGAAAGTGGTGTTGGAGCTCATGGAAAGCCATGGATTTTATTCTGCTGGCCTGGATCTTGGTAAATCCTGAATCCTGCTCTGTGCTGCAGGTGTGTTCCAGGTAGAGTGGCTTTGGTTTGGTTTAAGACCATGGTTTAAAGCACCTGGGTGTATTCTAGATAGAAACAGAGCATTGTAACTGTGTGCTTTTCTTCTAAAATACTGAAAATCCAGCTTTGAAGCTTAAATTCATGGGGACAGATCTTAGTATCTACTCTCTCCCAAAAAAAAACCCCAAAAATACTGTTATTTATTGTCACCTTGAGCACAAATAGGGGAAAAAATCTGTATGGGATCCCGTTGAGCCACAGGGATGCTGGGGGTGGAGGGGACACCTTCCAGACCCAAATCCTGTTCAGGACTGGTCGTGGGTAGGCAGAAAAACATGGACTGTTCAGAAGGAAATGAGCTTTGCTTCATCTTACATCCCTGGGGAACAGGAGACGGGGAGGATTAGTTAAGGAGGGAATGTCTTTCCTTCTTTCTTCAATCCCTGTCTCCAGAGAGGGTTGAAAACTGTGTTTGTGACCCTAAGCCAAACAAAGGACTTCAGGAACCTGTGGGGTCAGCAGCACTAACATGGCCATAGCCCACTCCCTGTTTGTGCTCACATGTGTGGAAGGGCGCTCCAAAAACCTGTGTCACTCTAGGATGGAGCAGAAATGTGTCCCTGTGTGTGCACGTGTGTCTCCCACCTGATTATCCGGGTGGATAATCTCTCAGGTCTCCCACCTGATTATCCATCTGCCTGTTGGCTCTAAGAGCTGTCTCATGGTCACCAGGAGAGCCAGGACTTCAGGTCCAGCCCTGGGGATGCCCCTCTGTCACCGTGGGAAGGGCCTGACCTGAGCTGAAAGCTGTATTTTTTTCAGCTCATGCATTTGTAATGGCCAATATTTCTTTCTGAGATTCATGTCCAGCTGATGGCTGTGAGAATAACAGAAATTCTGTAGCTTTCCCCAGTTCCCTCCAGATCTCCAGTTTTCACCCAGGTGTTTGTACCAAAAAAAAAATGAAGAGTACCTTCAGATTTTTGTTTTAGGGAAAGAAAAGTGGAGTTGTATTCCTTTCCCTATGCCTCAGGTACAGATATCACTTTGTGAGAAGAGGCTAAATAAAAAAAAAAATCCATACTCTTGTTCAGGCAAAGTGGTAAATTATTCACTAGGCTATTAAGGGATTGAACATGGATGGAAATTTGTAGGAACATCTTGCAAAGGTTGTTTTCAGCCCTTGAATAGACTCAGTATTTTACAGGATGCAAAAGCTTCCTTTTGGGGGGAAACCAGGCAAGGATGCCTTAAACCTGTTACTAAGAGGGAGAAAATCCTTCTTTAGCACTGGTGAAAGTCCCAGGATGGGTCTGAACAGAGAAATGGGAATCTTTCCTTGAAGTACTGTGCCTTACTGGTATCTTACACTTCCAAGCCAACCATTTCTCTCCTCTTCCATATTCTTGCTGGCAATTTGCCTCACTCAGAAACAAACTGAAATTCTTGGGAATCTCAGTAGCTACAAGCAGGTTTGGGGTTTTCTCTTTAAAGGATTCTGCCAAATTGGTTTGGGGTGTGACTTTTTCATCCAAAACAGCATGAAGTTTTCTTGGCTGCCAGCAATGCAGAGCTGACAGCAGCATGGAAACACCAGGACAGGAATAGAAAGGCAAGGCAGGGCCTTGCAGCTCCTCAGGACACGTGGCATCCCTGCAATGCCCCCCACGTAAACACCATGGCACGGCAAAGAAAAGCTGAGAGAGGGCCAGCACAGCCCTGATCCCAGCTGGGCCCTGCATCCAGGCAGGATGTGAGGCTGGGGATGCTCACGGGGCTCACACATTCCCAAGGTATCTTTTCAGAGGGGTGAGAGAGGGCTTCCCTTAAAAGGTCTGGTATTTGTGGCATGCCAAGAAGCCCTCTCCCCAGGCTGAGGCCATTCCAGTGGGGAGCTGGGTGCTGCTTTTCCTGGGGAAGGGGGTTTTAGAGGGAGGGAAGCTGCTGTCATGAATGGTCATCCTCAACTCCGGGCTGTAGGGGCAGGAAGGAACAGATCCTGGGAGAGGAGTTAGGGATAAAATTAATGTGTTACTGTTAGGTTGGACATGATATACACACACATGATCAGGGTCTAAGAAGAAAAAGGTTTTATTTTGCCTGTTCTCAAGCTTATATACTCTTTAACAAAGAGCGTGATCTTAAGTTATTAACTACATCACAATAACTTATTATATTTATTGATGCAAAGCAATTACCGTCAATATAATTAGTAAAAGTTTTGCACAAATTTAATAAAGCATGTATACACATCTACTTATGCACATAGTCTAGCTTACAAAAATTCTCCTGTATCTTTTCTAATCTGTTTCTATGCTAACAGCCTTGTCTTCTTTGCTACACATACACTCGAAAATCATTAATTTTTATTTCTTCTATTAACTCAGCTTTGCTTGCATGCCATCTGCCAAGTCCCTCCATACTGGTGCTGGTGATGGGATAGAGGAGACAGAGAAGTGGGGAAATGGATGTCAGGCAGGGGTGTTTGTCACCACTGCAGTGAAAAGCCCCTCTGTTAATAGCAGATAAAGAGTCACCGGAGGGTACCAGAATGAGCAGGGTGCGACCCACGATGCAGTGTCACACAGCCGGGGACAGTCACTAAACACCCACTAAACACCCCTGATTAACCCTTTGTTGGCTTAGCAGAGACACAGAGGACGAGGCAATGCCCAGGGCACAGTCGGGGCTGCACCCACCGTGGTACCCAGACCCCGGGTGATGCTGGAGCGCTCCCCAAGGAAAGCCCAGCCTGCAGCAGCTGGCCCACGCAGGAAGGCCGTGTCCCCAAACAGCAATGCCACCCGCAGCTGTCTCTCAGCAGAGCTTCTTGGCATTTTTTTTGGTGCCCAGAATAGAGTCCTCCACATTCCTGGATTTTTGCAAAGCCCAGAAATAGCCCTGAGCTGCCTCGGGGCAGATACGCAGCTCTGCCTGAGGCTAAATTTTCCCAGCTCTTCTCAGAAGCTCTCTAAATTACCTGGGGGGTCATGATGCTGCTCCTGTAAAGGACGTTCCAGCTGATACCAAAGAGCCAAAAACATTTGCAGAAGTGACCAAAGATCATGAACCTTCAGTTTGGAGGTGCTGGAAATTGCAAAGATATCTGATTTTGAATATCAAGGGCAGGAAACAAGACATTCCTCAATAGATGTTTTTCCCTTCACCCCCTCCCAGCCTCTCAGATTTGCAAATGCAACTTTATACGTGTGCAAAACATTAATTATTTTACCATAATTAGTGGAAAATGCCTAAAAGCATGAAATGATAATTTAAATCTTATTTCCTCTTCAACACAACTGGTCTTTAGTTACGTTATTTTATTTTACCTCTTTGTGTAGCACCTTCCTCTGTTTCTGGTGCTTTTCTTTTCAGCCCATTTCCCACCCCAGAAATCACCTATTAACTCTATGTACCAGAACTCCTTTAATAATTGCAAGATGTGGTTTGCAAACAGAGCAAAATCTCTTTTAAACCCTTTCAAAAGGGAATAATTTCTATTTATTTGGTATGTGTTAGTCATTACCTTTAGGTTCTATACCAGCAGGGCTCCCCACCTCCAAATCAGGGATCTATTGTATGTGATGCTGGAAAAATTTATTTGAAAGGACAAGGTGTGCTCATGAAAGTTTGGAATCAGAAAAAAACAAAAAAAAAACTGGTTAGGTTGTATGATTTTTATTAATCATCCAGCTGTAATCAGTGCTGTTCTTATATCTGAGTTGGTAGGTGAGCATGAGGAAATCTCAATACTTATTTTTGAAAGTTAATTCCTAGCCCATATAGTTCTAACGGGTACTCTTGGACCAAACCAGTAAAAAAGCACATGAATTCTATGTCAAAACAACATGTTTACAATTACCACTCTGGCACATAATGGGCCAATCCACGGCAGAAAGAAAAAGCTTGAATTTCAAACACTCACAGGCCTTTGTAGGACTGAAAACGAGAGAAAGTACTGTGGTTTGAAAAGAGAACAAAGTGTGGTCTGGGCATCAGGAGGGAGCACCCGGGAGGGTGAGCAGAGTGTTTTAGAGCATGACCTGTCCTCAGTCTTTGCTAGATTCTAAAATTCCACCCATGCTCCCTGCTGCATCTTTGTCCCACCTTTTTGTCCCTCTTCCTTCAGAAGAAAACACTTGGTATTTTAACATTCTCTAAAGCCTCATGAGGGGGTCATGAGGGCAATGAGGAACAGATAGAGATTCTCTCCTGCCCAAATCCTCGCTGTCATAGGACTGCCCTTCCCTGCCACCACTGAAGCATCCCAGAACCACTCTCCTTTTCAGCAGCCTCCAAACTGGGGCAGCAGGGAGCCTGCCCTGCTTCCCACACCTCCTCAGAATGTGTCCCCTCTGGCAGAGCTTCCCTGTGGACCAGGGCTGCTGGCAGAGGGGTTAGGGCAGAGATTTAGACCTTTCCCCACTGGCTGAGCACCCCCAATGGGCTGCCTGGCTCCTGGATTAAGCAGCAGCACTGGTTTCCCAGCCAGCTTTTATGGGTGCTCACCCATCTGTGCAAATTCCCCCAGCCCAGCCGTGGAGCTGTGCCGGTATTTAGGAGTCACTTTTGTCAGGAAACTGATTCTCTGGGGAGAAAAACTGGAGGAGGATGGGACAGATGGGATTTTGCACATGCAGCTGCCACCTCCAAGGGCAGAGGCACTTAGAAATGGGGTCCCCATCTGCAGGGATGTTCTTCCAGGTTTGGGACAGGTCAGTGAGGTGCTAATGTTTCACTGGGATGAACAGCAGGGACAAGGAGGTGGCACTGGGGACATGTCCAGTCACACAGGGGTGTCACACACTCCTGGGTCAGGAGGCTGAGCTGGTAGTGACCATCTGATGGGGGTAACCCATGGCTGATCCCAGGTAGGGGGAAATACCAGACCCAAATTCCCAAGAAACAAACAGCCCAGAGAGCCACAAAGTGGCACTTCCTTTTCAGTTCACCTCCATCCTTTTGGAATGGAAAGTTCCTTTCACAATCTGAGGAAATCACTTGTTTTCCTGCTCTGACTCCCACAGTGCTAAGGAGCTCCAGGACTGGAGTCCCTTTGCTCCCACTGGCCTCTGAGGATTGGGTTTGAGTCCTGCCCCTTGGGATGTACCAAATGTCTCGTGGTACTGGAGCCATGGCATAGCCAAGGCACGAGACCACAACACATCTGTGCCCCATGGCAAGGACAAGCCAAGCCCAGCAGTCAACATGTCAAACCCAAATTGACCTGCAGAGCAGCAGACACCGAGCAGGGGATGGAGGATGCCGGATTCAGGAGGAGATGCTCTCTGCAGCACTGCTCCCATCAGTCAGCAATGCAAAGGGACAGAACCCTGCCAGAACTTGCCCCACAGGGCCATCCCTTTCTCTCTGACTTCTACAAGCCCTGTGCAAGCCCCCATCTGCCCCCAGGCCCCGTTACACAAGCCCCAGCCCCGGGAGCGCCGTGGGGCGCGCGCGGCGGCACAAAGGGCTTTGCTTAGCAGCTGTGTTTGCTCAGGGCGGCTGATTTTGGGAGCACAGCTGATGACATGTGGTTGGCCAGGCGACCCGGGAGACTGGTGCTGAGCTTGCAGCTTCCTTTTTTAATAGGTGACTCAGGCGCTCGGTAGCTCACTGGGGTTGGTGGTGGGAGCCGGGCTGTGAAGGAGTGCCAGCAGCAGAGGTGGTGGACACCAACAGGTGGGTAGCGTTGTTTGTTCATTGCATAAAGTGGTTTAAATAGAAAGTAGAGCGAGACAGAGCTGCCCTGTTACTGCTGAGATGGGGTTTTCTCAGGGGAGGGAGGGGGCAGAGGTTTTTGTTGGTGATTTGTTTTCCACTTGTTAGGAGTTGGCTGCCAGGTGTAAGATGATTCTGGTTTGAGAGAGCTGCAATATTATCTCCAGCAGGAGACAAAGCAGTTGAGTGATTTATGGGCAATAATTGGAGAGGAAGTGGGTGAACTTTTAGATTAATATTTATGAATCTTTTCACCCCATTACCTTGCTTATTACCCCTGTGATTAGAAATATCAGTGAGTACAAGGAATTCTTTTCCCCTGTTGCAAGTTTCCTCCCTGCCTGCCTGGGGTGTGACTTACAGGGCAGAGAGGCTGTAAACCAAGCCCGACCTACACATACACGGGGCATGGGAAGAACTCAAGAAACCTGACAGCTGCTCCTCATGGGCAGTCCAAACATTGCATCCCCTCACACAAAATGTGCAGATTCATCCGGCGCCAGACAGTGACACGAGGGACACTTTGCCGACAAACGCCAGCAGGGAGGAGCATTCCCTGTATCCTTCATTTGGACAGCAGTGCCGTCGGCCGCGGTGCCAGCCGCTGTGTGGGACGGGAGGAGGGGGGCTTCAGGAGATCTTTTCCTCCTATTTTAGCTCGCAGGGGATGCTTTAATGCCTGAAGTATCGTGTTTAACACCCCTGGGGCCGCAGTCGCGCGGTCAGTCAGCAGTCGCGCCATCACTCAGCGCTGCAGCGGAGCCCTTTAACTCAGCAAGGCAGAAATGTGGAGCCCGGCCCTGGTTCCAGACTCGGCTTCCCCTTCATACACAACAGATATCGCCCCGAGCCTGGCGTGCATAGCGACCTTTAGCTGTGCTCCAGCATCTCCCCGTTCACTCCCGGGGGATGCTGTGAAGCCACACCTTGCTCCCAGTTCCTGGGGTGTCCTCCCAGCTCGGATGTCGCTATCCACGCACATGCGACAGCTCAGCTCTCTCATTAGCAGAATGAACTGTTGTCCTTCGGTTCTCGTCTATAATTAGTGATTTAGAGGGAGGCAGCAGCCTGTTTCGTCAGGCAGAGACCAGATTTTGTGCGAGCACAGAGCCAGCACAGAGGGTTGGAGCAGCCCTTCTCCAAGGCAGGAGGATTTGTGAGAAGTGATAAGCAAACACAGCCTGTGCACTGAAAAAAAGAAAAAAAAATCAAAAATGAGAAGGGAAGAATAAAAAAAGAAAACAAAACAAAGGCAGAAATGAGGGGATGCCTTCAAAAAAAGCCTTGTATCTAATAATATCTGTCATTACAACAAGCCCTGTGGCCTTTCATCCATCCAAGCTAAAGGGTGAAGGAACGGGCAGCACTGACACTGTGCTATTTCCCACTGCCTGAACTGGAACTCTTCCTTCAGCTGCACTATTTGTTCATGGCTGGAGGGGCACGCTGCTTTTCTTTGTGCAGTATGTGAATTTACAGGCCTAGAGGTCAGTACAAATTACATCATGTCAGCAGCAATGCCCATAGCCTGGGCTGGGAGGAGACCATCAAATGCCACCAGCCCAGCTCAAGGACACAGGGATGCTTTTGCTAAGCACTTGTCACCAAAATGGTCAAGCACAGGAACACTTTTGCCAGTCATGGGGGGTCCCTGCCTTGCCATGAGGTGCTCCCATCTCCTGGATGTGGTTTTCAAGACAGCCAAGGGCTTGTGTACATTTTTCCAGTCAGAAAGGCTGAAAATGTGTGCTCGGTTTCCTTTCTACCTTGAAGGCTCACTGTGCCCAGTTCTCCCCATTGCTCTTGTTGGAGGACTTAGCCATGCAAATCTCATTACCATGCAAAGAAGAAACTTGCTGTTTGCCAGACTGATTGGACTCCTTTTTGCCTTTCCAGTAGGTAATTCAGCAATGTAGGATGAAAGAAAGAGATTCCCAGACAAGATTTTTCAAATTCCTCAAAAAGGATTTTTTTCAGATTACCCAAAGGTTTCTGAAGTTAATTCAGTACCTGCTGCAAGGACCCTCTTGATGTCCCTAGGACAACGGGGAACAGTTTTAAACTAAGAGAAGAGACTGAGATTACATATCAGGAAAAAATTCTTTATTGTGAGGGTAGTGAGAATGGGCTGCCCAAAGAAGTTACAGATGTCCCATTCCTGGAAGTGTTCAAGGCCACCTGGACAGGGCTCAGAGCAGCCTGATTTAGTGAGGGGCCCATGGCAAGGGGGTTGGAACGAGATGTTCTCCAAGTTCCTTCCAACACAAACCATTCTATGATTTCATGGATGCTGTTCATCTCAAAATTCAGGATCTAGTCAAAGTTTGGGGTGTCTTGAGCAGACTGGGGGAAAATGATGCAACCAGAGGGTGGTTGTAACCTCACAGCCTATCTCAGGATGCACCAGCTCTGCCCCGGCCCTGCCACTGTCTGCAGTGGCTGTAGACAGATAATTCCCTTTGACTCAGTGTTTGAGCTGTGGAGAGCAGAAATCAGGGAGAGAGGTGCCATATTTAGATGGAGATTTAGGGAAGAAAAAAATAGTCATTAAGGAAATACCTTCTGTTTCCTTCTGTGGTGTCCTGGTGACTTCCAGCAGAACTGGGCAGCTCAATCTGTATTTCATCCCGTTGCTTCCCTGTGTATCCAGCCTTGGCTCTGCATCAAAGTGCCTGCACACCTGCAGGAACAGCTGGAATAAAGGACAACAGAAATGTTGAGGTTTGGCACCTTCCAGCAGCACAACTGGCAGGGTCTGACAACCCACTGAGGTCCCTCTGCTCTTATCATCATGGCTTTTTGGTGCATGTTTGTGCCTGTAAGAGCTGGTATTTCATTTGAAGTATATTTTTAGTGTGTGGAGATGATTCCTGTCAAATGAAAATAAAACCATAGTAAGTTTCTTTTAGTATTTTAGAGAAAAACTTGAAAATCTGAACTTGAAATTCAGAACACAAAGAAGAAGAGTCATTAGGTTTGTTGTTTTCTAACTCTCGTGATTTGGGGGTTGAGGTTTTAGGGCAAAGAATGCTGGAATGGCTGCAGTGCTTCTAGTGTGCACATATTACAAAGTACATCAGCCCTTTCCTGGCTGTGCAATAGCTGGATTTGTGGAGAGAGAGCCCATTGTTCAAACCAAAAGCATTGCAAATACCTCACTAAATCCGAACGCAGCGGCACAAGCCCTGCAGAGAACGGGAGAACCTTCTCGTGTTTTTACAGTGGGAACAGAGAAATTACAGCCCTGACTAACCTGGAGGGCTGACATGCACCCTAAAGGTGTAAAGCTCTATATATTGTGTATGTCTGTGATGGGAGCTGCAGATAACCATCCTCACACATGGCAGATAAATGCAAAAAGTTCTTGGCTACATTTTGGAGTTGCTTCTTTCTTTGAAAACTGGAGCTCCAGGTTGGGGGGGACCCCATGGAAGCTGGTGCAGCTCAAAAGATCAGATCTCTAAATTCAGAGCAGGGTTTGAAGGCTCTACCAGGGGCTCCTTGCTACATCCTGTGGCAGGTCTCACCCTTTTCATCTCTCCTGAAATGAGCTCCCGGGGAGAGGCAAAGATAAGCGGATGTAACTGCTTGTGAGGCACACCCATAGGAGAGTGTTGTGGCCATAGTGCAAAAAAAAGAAATAGGAATTGGCTCAATTTGGATATGTGTAGCTCCTCCATGTCTTCTGACTCGCTCGTGTTTGGTGATGGCCTTGCCCAGGGAAGCAGGAATGGGGCCATCAGGTCACTGCCAAAGTGTCACACTCATCCAGGCTCAACAGTCCACCTCAGCCACGAAGGAGATGGGAATGTCCATGTTTTTTCCTTGAACTGGAAGGGTGTAATGTGAAGTTTTGGGGGAGCAGGGTGGGGGCTGTGGGGAGCCTCAGTGTGCAGTGCCAGAAGCCCAGCAGATGCTGGCCCTGCCCTCCTGCCTGCGGCTCGTGGCTCACGGCGCGCTCTGTCCCTGTTCCAGATGATCGGGCACGGTCATTTTTAGACCCATCAGGCAGCACCAGCCACACACTTCAGCAAGGACGAGGGAGGTCCTCTGCGCCCTCCGTGAAGGAGCTGTCGGCTCTGTATCTCTCGCAGACAGCTGCTGCTGCTGCCAGCCCCGCACAGCCGGTAAGGACCCGCTCCTCCCCTCCCAGCCACCAGCGGCATCCCAGCAATGTCCCATCCAGCAAGGGGCTGTGAGAGGGTGACAGGGAACTTGTCTGCTTTTGTAACTCTGAAGAAACACCGCGTTTGGTTTCCCCAAAAGTGACTATTTTCCCCTTGATGCTTGCAAATGTAAGATAAATGTGTACAAACACGTGCAAATGTAGCATGTTTATTAAATTCACACATGCATGCACACACCAGGCACACACACACACAGAGTCCTACATCCACTAGCCTGTACAGTTTACTTATAACAAGATTTCATCTTTATTTGCACAGTTATATTCATATACATCCATGGAGAAAATAATCAGTAAGAGCAACACGTGTCTCCATGGTATCCCCATTCCAACACACACACATACACATGCACACACACACACACATACATACATAAACACACACACATATATATATATACACATATATATATGTCTATATATGTCATATTCAAGCATAACTTTGCAGTGCAACCAGTGTTTCTCTGTTTATATCCCTTAGTCTGGGATCCAGGGATTTAATCCCCCACTCCAGGCTGATCATTGGGCCACAGGATGATACAGGTTATAAGGGTTATGAGGCCTATTTTTCCCATTTCCCCAGTTCCACTGGTGATCCAGGAATGACATGGGATGGGATTTCATATCTGGACCCTTCCTGCAGGCACATTCATGTTTCTCCATACTCTGAACCTTTTCTGGGGCCTGTGGTCAGAGATGCAGTCTCTCAAGTGCTTATCAGGGACAGGAGCAGATAAAGCAGTCTCAGTTGAAAATAAATGAGTGGACACTGCATTTGGAAAATTACAGCTGGTTAGAGAACCAAGAAAATGTAGATCAGTTTCATTTTTTAAAATATTTAAGTATAAGGGAAAATAAAGGCTAAATCAAACTTTGGAGAAATCAGTGCTAGTTTTGTTTTTCCCCTAACTTAAAAAAAAAATATGTTTGGGGTTTTGCTTGTTGACTGAGACATTAGAAAACATATTTCTGATCAACCTGGAATAAGACTGTTTTCTCAGCTGTACAGAACTGCCAATGATCCAAAGGAGAAAATCACATCTGCATGGTTTTCAGTTTTCTGTAATTGATACACATATTAGTACACATAAGTATATAAAAATATATATGCATATAATGTGTCTTGCTGTGTAGTTTAATGGCATTTCTCCTCATATCTTTTCCAGAGTACTGTGAAGGACAACTCCATTCACTCTCCCCACAGACAGAAAAAAAGCAAGGTAGGAAATGCTTAAGATAAGCACTGTTATCTAACCAAATATTTGTGGCCTGTGAGTGTGATCTAAATACCCACACAAGGCAGCCAGGAGCACTTGCATACTGAATATAGCTATCAGCTGCTCGGCTGCCCTTCCCCACATTCAGAAGTTCTACACAGATTAAAAAAAAAAAAAACCAACAAAAACTCTTATTTTAAGAAGTGCATTCCAAGTACATTGCCTCATGCAAAATATTTGCATTTTTCACTTGCTGCAAAATATGCTGATTTTGGTGTGTTGAGTGTGGGTTTCTTTTACTAATGTTCAAAACTTATTTTTAGCCAGAACAATCTGTGTGTAACAGAGTGAAATAACACCGTGCACCATTGCTTTGAGCAACAACTAATAATATTCCGGGCATAACTCTGCAGACGTAACTGCACAGGCATGCCAAGGGTCAGCAGATCTGTTTACTGAAAGGAAAGCCACCAGGATTGCAGTCTCTTTTAGACAATGATTAAAGGCTTCAGCTACCTTCTCTGTGGATAAATGCCCAGGCAGTGCAGGTTGCAGGTATTCAGTTCAGTGTTCGGTGCCCAGGATGCACAAACTGAGGAGAAAAATTGCAGAAATGGAGGCTCAGATGGGGACTGGACAAGCACAGCCCACTCTTCACTTCTGTACCACCACTGCTAGGAATTTAAGATGAGCTCAGTCTGGCTGAGAATAAACAAGACTAACTTTCCTGACCCCCAGCTAGAGGTGTTGCCTCAACTTCTGGTCCCTCAGTCTTGCTTTTCCTCCTCAGGCAGCGTAGATCATCAGGCCTGCTGAATCCAGCAGTTTGCAAACTTTAGTTAGCCTCGTGCCTGTACAAGTCTGCAAATCAGAAGGGCTTTATAGGGCTTTATTTAAATCTCCAATTGTGTAAATGTGCATCTGCTCTTGTGCAAATGGGGCACACTTCTGAGTGCAACAGAAGAAATCATTAATCAGATGAACATCCTTCCCCAAGCCTTCCCTCCTGAGCAGTGAGTGGACACCCCACAGTGCTACCAAAAACTCACCAGCCAACCTCATCAGCTCAGTTTGACACTTTGGTTCCTTCTCCCCATTTTCTTCTTGAGACCTCTTCACAAATAGCTCCTTGGCTTTCTTCTGCACCCAGATCTTTTGTTCCCTGCCAGGTCCTCAGCCAGGGACACAACAGTTCTGGACACTTAACAGCAGGAAGGAGAAGTTAAATTTTCACTGACTTTTCTAAGTCAGCCTTATCCTTCTTGTGGTCACTCTCTCTTGGTCACATAGCCCAAATCAGGCACCTCTGTTGTGCTCTAGCTGGACTGAATCCTGGGAACTGTAGACTAATCATCTCACCTGGATTAGAGACCTTGCTTTGCTGTGGAACCAGGGCTAACACCAAGCCTGCAGCGTGTGCAGTGATGTGATGCTTTGGAGTGCTGTGTGCTACTGAACCAAAGGTATGGAGCTTACTGGGTGCACGGATTTTCCCTGTTGGCTTTTCCCTTTGCCATTCACTCCATTAACAGCCACGGGGATGGGGGGTGAGAGATGATGCTGACGTTTAAAACTGTTTCCCCAAAGATGTCAGAAGCTCAGAAATCATCTAAAGTTGCCATCCAGAAAATGGAAGATGACTTGCCTCCCCCTCCAGCCGTTGGCTCAGTCCAGGTCGTCGCTCCAGGGGGCCAGGATCTCAATGCACTCCCTGTGCCTCCTCCAAAGCAAGCCTTCTCCAAGTTCTACCAGCAGCGCCAGGTGAACGAGCTGAAGAGGCTCTACAGGCACATGCACCCTGAGCTCAGGAAGAACCTGGAAGAAGCTGTGACTGAGGACCTGGCAGAAATGCTTAACACCGAGGATCCCAATGCACAGGCGTCCGTGAACCTGGATAAAGTTCTCCCAGGAGAGGTTCAGTCCATGCGCTGGATTTTTGAGAACTGGGCACTTGACTCCATTGGGGACCATCAAGCCCCGAAGAAGCTGACAGAAGAAGAGATTATTCCCAGTGGGGATGTGAAAAGCACTTCCCTGAGGTTTGAAAGCCAGTCCATAAATGGATACAACCTGCCAACATCAGCCAAGGTGTCGGAAACAGACCTTGCCAGAGGGGATGTTCGCACTGCCCGGTGGCTCTTTGAAACCCAACCACTTGACACATTAAATAAACTGTATTCGGATGAAACCGAGGTGCAGGAGGCAGTTCTCAAGGAGCCTGTCCAGGGAGGTGATGTGAAAGGGGCCAAACAGCTCTTTGAAGCACAGTCCTTGGATGCCATAGGACGCTGCTCCTCAGTGGAGGAGAAGAGCATCCTACAACTCAAATCAGAAATCCAGGAGCTTAAAGGCGATGTCAAGAAGACTGTCAGGCTCTTCCAAACAGAGCCCCTCTGTGCCATAAGAGACAAAAGTGGGACTATCCATGAAATCAAGTCTGTCTGCCGAGAAGAAATCCAGACCAATGCGGTCAGGACAGCTCGCTGGCTCTTTGAGACCCAGCCCCTGGATACCATCAACAAGGACACTTCCAAAGTGCAGATAATCCGTGGGATTTCACTGGAAGAAATTGGAAGGCCGGATGTCAGTGGCGCAAGGTGGATATTTGAAACTCAGCCTCTGGATGCCATCAGAGAAATCACAGTTGAAGAACAGGACTTCCAGGCTTCGACAGATTTTGTCACAGGGGCGGATGTCACTAAACAACGATTGCTCTTTGAGACCCAGACTCTTGACTCCCTGAAAGGAGAAGTTTCACAAAGCGTTGTAGCCAAAGAACAAGTCATTGGAGGTGATGTGAAATCTACACTCTGGCTCTTCGAAACGCAGCCAATGGAAACCCTGAAAGACAATTTTGAGGTGGGACGTTTGAAGAAAGTAGAGCTTTCAGCAGAGGAGAAGGGAGATGTGAAGCAAAGAAAACATGTCTTTGAGACCTGTCCCCTTGGCAGTATCTCCAAGGCATTTGAGGAAGAAATTCCAGCCACCAGCGTGGAAGAGGTAGTGAAAGGGGATGTGAAATCTTTCAAAACCCTGTTTGAGACTCTCCCCTTAGACAGCATTAAGCAGGCTGATGCTGAGCCCACCACCAAAGAAGAGGAGGAGAAGATTCCAGCTGGCAATGTCAAAGCCAACCAAATCCTGTTTGAGACAACACCCCTGTATGCCATCAAGGATAGCTTTGGCAATTTCCACGAAGTCACCTCTGTAAGCAGAGAGCAGATCATCAGCGGTGACGTCAAGAACTACAAGTGGATGTTTGAAACCAGGCCCCTGGACCAGTTTGATGAAAGCATCAAGAAAGTGGATATAATACGGGGGATCACAAAACAAGAGGTGGTGGCTGGTGATGTCAGGACAGCCAAGTGGCTCTTTGAAACTCAGCCCATGGATGTCATTCATCTCCAAGCCACGGAAGGGGAGAAGCACCCCTCAGTGAGGCGGGAGATCTCCCAGAAGGGGGATGTGAAGACCTGCCGGTGGCTGTTTGAGACCCAGCCCATGCACACCCTGTACGAGAAGGCTGAGAAGAAGCAGGAGGAGGATGGCAGCGTGCCCCAAGCCGATGTGAAGTCCTACACGTGGATGTTTGAGACTCAGCCCCTGGACTCCCTGAAAGGCCAGGAGGAGCAGTATTTGCAAGTCAGTAAGGCCTACAGTCAGGAGGAATTGCAGGGAGTGGATGTCAAAACTGTCCGGCACCTGTTTGAGACAGAACCCTTGGGCAGCAGCGCTGTCAGTGAAGCTGACAGAAAAAAAACCATGAGGTATTCCAGCCGTGTGGAGTTCCAGTCTGGGGAAGTGTCCAGAGTGAAAGAGTTCTTTGAAGCCAAGCCCTTGGACACAGCCACCAAGCCAAAATCCCAGAAGGATGCTGGAACAATTGAAGCTGGGTCTGTGCATAAATTCACGTGGCTCTTTGAGAACTACCCCATGGACACCCTGAAGGACAACTCTGAGGGCATCCAGGAAATACCTCCTGAAAAGGATGCCAAGGGGGGAGATGTTGGAGGAAAAAGGTTTGTATTTGAAACCTATTCCCTTGACCAAATCAATGACAAAGTGGATGAGACAGAACTCCAGAAGATCCAGAAAGACACCATGAGCAAAGCTAACGTCAAGTCCTGCACAATGCTCTTTGAAAGCCAACCTTTATACGCTATCCAGGACAAAGAGGGAGGATACCATGAGGTCACTTCCGTGCAGAAAGAAGAAATCATGAAAGGTGACATGAAAGGTGCCCGGTGGTTGTTTGAAACTAAGCCCCTAGATCAGATCAAGAAGGAAGAAGAGGTGTTTGTCATTAGGGCTGTCACCCAAGAGGACATCAAGAAAGGAGATGTCCAGACTGCACGGTGGAGGTTTGAGACAGAGCCTCTTGACTCCTTCTCAGGGGGAAAGTTGTCCGTGCCCAGAACAGTGGATGATGTGCAGAAGGGAGATGTCCAGTCCAACAAGCAGCTCTTTGAGTCCCAGCAAGTGGGCCAGAAGAAGTACGTGAGGATGGTCAGCGTCAGTGACGTGCAGCGGGGTGATGTGAGGACATCCACTTGGCTCTTTGAGAACCATCCTGTGGACTCCCTGTATGGGGATGCAGAGAGGAGCTCATCCATGAGCACGGTGCAGAGAGAGGACAGCCAGAAAGGGGATGTAAAACGCTGCACCTGGTTGTTTGAAACCCAGCCCATGGATACCCTTAAGGACACAGAGGTGACGGTCAGCGCTGGGGCCCAAGAAGAGATCCCTCGTGCAGATGTGAAAAGCACAACGTGGCTCTTTGAGAGTACACCCCTAGATAAATTTGGTGCTTCTGAAGCTGGCATAGAAATAGAACTGAAAGAAAGAACCATGAAGGAAACTTTAGAGACTCTCTGCACTTGCCAGGCTATCCAGCATGGTGGGATCCTCATTGAAGCTAATGATATGGAGAGTGTGAAGATGGTGAAGTACCAGCTCAGCAGCCCAGGAGCTCCAGAGATCCTGAAAGAGGAGATTGTGGGAGGCCACTTGCAAAGGATTATGCTGCAGCTCCTGCACAGGACCAATGTGGAAGCACAGAGCATGCTGGTGGAGGAGGACAGAGAGGGCAAGATCAAAGTAAGCCCATTGCAGCTGCTGGACCAGAGTGAAGCTGTTAAAGGCAAAGAGGACTTGAGTGGAGATGTAGCCAAGGCCTTACAGGGTCTCCTCAGCCAAGATGCTTCCATCAAAAAGGGGATGGTCCTACAAGAGACAAAGTCGGGATCACTGAAGATGACTCTCTACTCCCTGCTGTTCCATTCTGTCCAGCAGAAAGTCGTTAAGGGGGATGTGAAATCAACAATTGGGAACTTGTTGGCTTCTTCTCAGGAGCAGAAAGCAGCAGCCACCATCAAGCGTGAGGACAATGAGAAGGGAAATGTCCAACTTTTTGCGAGCTGCATTGAGAAGGGAGACCTCAGCTATCTGAAGAATCTCCAGCAGGAGTCAGAGATACAATCCCTCATCTCCTCCCAAGCAGAGGAGGATGGGGCAGATGAGAGCGGCCCACGGGTTGTGCAGGGGGCTAACATACATGTCTTGGCAAATAAAGAACAAATGGAGAAAGTAATTGCAGGAGGTGAGCCAGGGGCTATGGAGGGAGCAAAAAAGGGATTTGCATGTGAAAGCGTGGGCAGAGAGGGTGTGTTGGAGAGAGAGGCTGTGCATGCAGCAGGTGTGGCAGGCACCACTGTGCAATGTCTTGGGAAGCCCCTGCCCACAGCGATGGGAAAGGAAGAAGTTCTGTCCGGAGGGCTTAAGGTGACTACAAAGTCAATCCAAAGGGTTGCAGATGCCAGCAAGAAGGCAGAGAAAGAAGAAGCCACCACTGCCCATTTGAAGGAACCAAAATCTATGCTACAAGGCACATTTCCAACACAAGTGACAGCTCAGAGGGCAGAAGTGGATGGGAAACAGCAGAGTGTGGTGCCTGGGGAAGCCAGCCAGACTCAGACAGAAGAAAAGGCTCTGGGCACTGATCTCCAGGCTGCAATGCAAAGCCTGAGGCTGGCAACAGCAGAAGCAAAAAACATTCAGCACCACGTTCAGAGCAAGTTCCAGAGGAACAGGGAGGAGGTCCACACAGCCTGCAGGCAGCAGACAGTCAGCTCACAGGGGACCATGACCCTTCAATCGACCCTACACCAACAGGACTCCTCATCCACCAAGAAGGAGAGCAGCAGCACTGCCACCAGGACCACCACCACTAGAGTCCAGGAGGCATCCAAGACCCACACAAGCGTGTCTGAGAAGAGCATAGCATCACACAAAAAGGTCAGTGCTTCTGAGGAAGTACAGGGACGACAACTATTGAGCCAGGAAATCCAAGTTGTGCCCAGTAGAGATTTTAGCATTAAGGATGGCCTTTATGCTGCCACACCCGTGAAAACCTATGTAAACCCTTGTGTTGAGTCTGATTTCAAAGAGCAATCAGAGCAAGAAGAAAGAGATGTTGGTGTCAGAGGGGATGTGCAGACAGCTATCAGAGCACTGCAAAGTGCCGCCACAGAACAGCGCCTGGTAGAAAAGGAGGACGTTGTCCGAGGTAATTTAAAAGCCACACTTCAGTCGCTGGAAAAGTCTAATGTTAATGTCTCCAGAGGGGATTTTAAAGCTGCTATGATATACAGAAATGCAGGGCAGTCCTATTCTGTGTGTAAAAAGAAAAATGAGACTCAACTCGCTAGTAAGGAGACTGCTGTAGTGGCTTCAGGGTCACAGGCTGATAATGACTTTCCTCCTCCTCCCTCAGTTGCTGTGATGAAAGCAGAGCATTGCCCACCCTCAACTAAAGCAGCAAGAGAAGGTGCCCTTCCATTACCAACCAGCAAAGATGAAGCCCCAGGATGTTCTGCACTACTCCAGACCCCTCTTCCTGCTCTCCCTTCTCTGTCCTGTAAACCCAGTGGCCAGAGTCCTGCAGAGAAGCCCAGGACTCCTCCAAAACCAGAAACTACTGCCCCACCCAAGAAAAAACCTGTTCCCCCTCCAAAACCTGAGCACCTCTTACACGAGGCACATTCTGCCTCTGCAAATTACAGCACAATCAGATCAACAAAACCCATCCCTCCACCCCTGCCTCCAAAACCTTCAGGCTTGAGGGACATCAACAAGCCAAGGCCTTTCCCCACAGAGCTGGGATTAAGCTGCATGGAAGTTCATGAACAATCAAGCTATGAGGAGGTTCAAGCAAAATGCTGCAATTCAGAGACATCTGTGAAGAAGTCTGTCACAGTTCAGGGTACAAACCCTGAGAAAAAGCTGCCAAAATACACTGCCAAAACCCCTCTCCAAATAGCAGAAGAGAGGTACAAGGCCAGCAAAGGAGGACAAGGAAAGACAGAACCAGACAGTGCTAAGACCTCAAAGCCAATGAAAAATGGAGTGGTTGGTTTTGAAGTCAAGCAGGGAATGATGAGTGATACAGCAGCTGCTCCAAGGAGATGCCCAGGCCAGGTGGCTCAAAGGCAGATAGAGCTGTGCCGAGAGGAGAATGGGTGCTCTTCACTGTCACCTCCGGCCTGTCCTGGCAGAGCACAGGCACAGGGTGTGCCAGGACAAACTGAGCCAAGCACCCCCACTGTGGGTCAAAATAGCCTTCCAAAAAGAGGAGATGGCACTGCACAAAATGCCTCATCCAAGGTGGAAAGGGAAAGTGTATCAAATTCTTATGGATTGTGGGATAGTCAGAGAGTTGTGCAGCAGGTGCATGAGAGGAGGCAAATGTCTCAGTCAATGTCCTTCCATCAGCAGTCAGTGAACTCCTTTGAGGAGCACCAGCAGGGAAACAGCAGGCAAGTGAAATGTCCTGATAGGGAGGCAGAGACACCTGCCCAGGAGAAGCCAGAGGTTGTTATGAGAGAAAAAAAAAAGAGCGAGACGGAAGATGAGCGTCGTAAGAGGTTGTCAGTGCACAAGGAGGAGATCATGAAAGGCAATGTCAAGGAGGCTATGGAGATCTTTGAGAACCTCAGGAGACAGGAGCAGCTGCAAGAGATCTTGACCCGAGTGAGGGAGTTTGAGGAGGAGACAAGCAAAGTGGATGTGAAAGCTCTCAAGAGCTTCTTTGAGAAGGTCCCCGAGTGGGTTGTGCGCCAGAAGGCCAAGCAACAGGACAAGGCTGGGGCAAAGGAGGATGCTGACAGTGTCTCCTCAGTGGATCTGGTTTTTGAGGACCTGGAGCGAGCAAGTGCTGAGATTCTCCACCTGAAGGAGCAGACACTTGCCCGCATCCAGGACATCGAGGAGGCCATCAAGAAAGCTATTTATTCCGTTTCTAATCTCAAATCTGAGTCAGACATTGCTGGGCTCTCGGGGCTGTTCAAGGAGTCTCTGGGGAGCGCCCAAAGCTCTGTGAGCAGTAGCAACATCCGTAAGATCAGCATTGTTTCAAGCAAAGCCAGGCAAGAGGAAGTCATGCTGGAGACAGGGGAAGCAGCATCTGTGGAAAGTGCAAAGGTGGCAGAAAAGACAGAGGCAGCCAAGGCAGAGCTGGAGGTTCCCCGCCTCGTTCAGTCTCGTGTCAGCTCTCCCTCCTCACCTTCCTACATCTCCATTGAGTCTGCTGCCAGGAAACCAGCAGAATCACCCAGGACAGCACATTCCCCCCAGGATCGCCCTTCACCAGACTGTCTTGACTCTCCAGGAAAGAGGGAGGCTTTTGCTCAGAACAGCTTTAACTCCTATAGCCACCCCTCAGCAGGGTCTGCTGGGCACGACACAAAACCCTCAGAGAAGAGATCAGACCCTGTCCAAACAAAAGCTGGGCTGAGCTCCATGAAACAGAACACCCTTGGCAGTGCCAACCATCCAACCAGTGACAAAGAGAAGTGTTCTCTGGACAGCTCCAAAGACAGCTGCCACTGTGGGGTGAAAGGCAGCTTTTCGGAATACCGCTCCCTGAACACCCCCAGCCCACAAAATCCACGGAGGCAGAAAAGCATCTTGGAGCTGCAGACAGGGCCTGATGGGTCCAAGCTCTACGGAGCCACCCGGACTGTCATGGAGCAGTATGAGGAAATGGACCAGTTTGGAAACAAAATCATCACTTCATCCACCACAGTCACCAAGCAGTCTGAGACACAAACGTCTTCCACACGCGATGTGGGCTCTCATCCCCAGTATGAGGTGTCTGCCTCACCTGTGTTTCGGAGGTACTTGAAGAGCCCAGGTGAAGACTTCCACACCAATGGGAGTTTTCAAGAGCCAGGAGTTGTCTTTGTCACCTTTGGCAACTCCAAGCCAAAGAAATAGGAGATTCTGCAGAACAAGAGAGGAGTGTATAAGACAAAAGAGAAAGGCCACGATAAACATTTATCCTGTTTTATCCACATTACAGACAGGGATTTACCTGCACCCTAAGAACTTCTCAGGGTCATCGTCTTGGCGTTTGCACACAGACAGCACAAGTGCAGCCTGCCTTGACACTGGAGAACAGCCCTCACCTGGCCAACCAGACAGACTTGGTGCTGCACCACAACCCAAAGTCCTGGCACTGTTAGAAGCACAAGGGAAAAATCCATTCATGGGCACCTTAGGGTACTTCCCCCTAGAATGTTTGGTGGGGGTGGTTGGAGGTGTTGGATCGGGCTTCTCTGAACTACTGCAGAAGGCAGGATCAATTAAAAAACCAATCAATCTGGTCACTGGCAAACAAACATCTTTATGGCACCTTCTTTTTCTAGAAGGACATCCTGTGAAGGACATCCTACACACACACACACACACACACACATATATATATATACACACAAGTTCATATTGATGGGTGGGTTGGATAGGTTTTCTCTTAGCCAGTAAGAAAAGAAAAGAAAAAAAAATCTCGAGTTGTTGTCAGTCTTGGACTTGGGGGAGTTATTTATCAGTTTGTTTTTCAGTTCCTGGAAAGTGTTTGATGATACTGGAAATTGTAAAGCTAAGGCCTATAGCTACTATCAATGCCATTCCCCCAAAGAATGATGCTATGAAAGATTCTCGAGACAGAATGGTTAGTGCTTTCTTTTCTTTATTTCTAGAATTGTAATTTATTATTCAGTATACACAAACCCCTTAGTTTAGATTTTTCCATGCTTTCCTACATGTTTACTGTTTAAATTCATTTTGAGACTTTGTAAAGCAATTTTTCTTATTATGACTTTGTTTTGTACATTCTCAACTCAACATTTTAGATTTTTTGTGGCTTTTGTTTTTGTTTTTGTTTTTTTAACTTCTATTGCTGCGTTCTGATGGTAAACTTTACCTCTAAAAATACTTTGGTCTGGTTGAGTTTCTTTTCTTCAATGCTTCTTTCCTCTGAAAATACCTGGAAATCATCTCTTGATGGACCAGTTCAATCACTCATTGAAAGCACTCTGAGTCACTGGATGGATTTGGTCTACACCTGCTTTATGCTGTGGGTGGATCATCTGCCCACCAGCAAAGAGTGTTCATACTCTTTGCTGAAAAATGAGTCCAGGGTAATACAGACCTCCCAGTCCAGGGCTCTGGGTAGGATGGGTACACCAGGAAAGGTCTGGACATTTGTGTGTATCCCTTTCCCCCATGGGAGAGGGCAGATGAGGTGCTGGACCCCCACCAGCCTCACGAGGAGGAGGAGCAGCAGATGAGCAGCCCTTCCTCACTGCTGTGCCTCAACTCACTTCACCCTGAGCTCTGGGGTGGGAGGGTGGCAAGGAGTTCACTCCCGGTGTGAGGGAATGTGAGGAGCCCATGGAGGGACCAGATTGTTTCTACAGAATCACAGCATACCCTGAGTTGGAGGGGATCCTCAAGGACCATTGAGTCTAGCTCTGGACCCTGCACAAGAAATCCCCCAAAATCCCACCATGTGGCTCAAGCATCGTCCAAACACTTCTTGAGCTCAGGCTGGTGCTGTGATCACTTCCCTGGGCACCTGTTCCAGTGCCCAGCCACCCTCTGGGGAAGGAACATTTTCCTGACATCCAACATAAATCTCCCCTGACACAATTTCAGGCCATTCCCTCAGTTCCTCTCACTGGTCACACAGAGGGGAGATCAGAGTCTGCCCCTGCTCCTCACGAGGAAGTTGTAAATGCAGTGAGGTCTCCCTTCAGTCTCCTCTTCTCCAGGCTGAACAGACCAAGTGTCCTCAGCTGTTCCTCACACAGCTTCTCCTCAAGGCCCTGCACCTTCTTTGTTGCCCTCCCTTGTCCTTCTTGTGTCGTGGTAACCAAAGCTTCCCACAGGACTGACAGTGAGGCTGTGGGGCTGTGTCCCACAGCCTGGCTCAGACTGCCAGCCTCGGGTCTGACTGGAGATCTTCTGATTGACCTACAGGCAGACACCTCATTGCTCAGTCCATCACTTTGTCTGAGAATCAGACAGTAATTTCATTTTTTAAAATAAGTTGTTATGGTTAATGTTTGCATTTTATCCTCTGAGGAAAAAGAGCCCACAGTAATGAATTAGGAGCAGGACACTGGAGAGGAAGGGACAGTTCAGACTCTACCACTCCATATCTCTAAGCCCATAGTTAGGTTTTAAATAGCAGCTGTCATCTTGCATTATGAACACCTTGTTCGAGGTGTTCCAGACCACATCAGAGTTCTGCTTCCTTCCCAGAAAAGAGGCACATTGCCAGAATGCACTGATTTACACACCTAGAACCCTGTGAATTTGAAAGACATGCCAAAAGAAGAATAGGGACATCATTTTCAGTTCCACTCTGAAAGCTGAACTGGAAGAGCAGATCATAATAAACTGAGCAGATCTACTTTCAGGCAATCAGGAAAAAAAAAAAAAAACAAAAAAAAAACTAATTAGACCCTCCCCATTCCTTTAGTAGCCACAGTTACAAAAATAAGGGAGACTTAGTTATCTAGAGGTCACCTTCAAAATCCTTTCAACACAACTTTCTTCTCCCTGTTTGTTTCCATCTCAGCTTCCATCACACACTTGTTTCATTTCTCTTGAAGGACAGCTGTGGAGCAATTTTACTAAGCTGCAAACAGGTTATTTGGGCAATGAAAATTACTCCACATAAACTCAAATAAACCCAAATATCCTGCACTGACACTGCTTAAAAATGCCAATCTTATTGTTTGTGTTTCTGGTTTTACAGGATTTCTAAATGTCTCAAAGAGCCATTTATGAGGCTAAGATCATTTGTGTTTCTTTCATGGTATTTCCATCAGCTAGGAACTGAAATATGATGAGGAGACAGATGTTGCATTATTTCAGCACCATACATGGCTCCTTGAGATGCTGAAAGAGCTGGAGAGAAAAAACAAATGCAAAGATCTGAAACTCAAACACAAGCTGAAGGATCAGTTCACATTCCCTGCACTTCAGACTTTGCAATAATAAACCAGCAGAGCACATACAAACTTTCAGATCCCAAATGAGTTGTCACAGATTTTCTGTGATTTTGGGGTACAAGATACAACATTGTTCACTGTTCTTTGCCCTGGTGGCTCTCTGCATTCTCACACAGCAGATATTTTCAAAAGCAAGGAGGATGGAGAGTTATCTGGACCAGGAGGCAGAGGACAGTTGGTATTGTCAGAACTGTGCCTCCTTGGGGGGTCAAAGGACAAGTTCAGCTACAGGTCTGGTTCTTTTGCAGCAGTGGACAGGAAAGCTTCATTTGGAGTGCCCACAAAAATACTGCCCTTCCCAGCTCTGTCAGTCTGGCCTCACTGAGGACACTCAGCCTTCAGTCTGAAAGATTTGTGCTCACCACAGAATCACAGAATCATTAAGGCTGGGAAAGGTCTCTGAGACCATCAAGTCCAACCATTAACCCAGCACTACCAACATGCCACTAAACCCTGTCCCCAGGTGACAAATCTGTGGTTGTCTTCGAGGGTCCCAGGACGAGGGAAGAGATGAGAATCTTGACTCCATGTTTCAGAAGGCTGATTTATTATATTGTGATATTATACTACATTAAAATGCTATACTAAAACTATAATAAAAATAATAGAGAGAAAGGATGCATCAGAAAGCTGGTATAGAAAGAAATAGAAAGAAATCATAACAAAAGCTCATAACTCTCAGAGAATTCAACACAGCTGGATCTTTGATTGGTTATTAAGTAGAAACAACTCATATGGACCAATCAAGGATGCACCTGTTAGTGAACAATGTCCAGACCATATTCCACAGACATCAGATAGTTATTGTTTACATTTCTTTTCTGAGGCTTCTCAGCTAGAATAGGAGAAAAATCCTAGCAAAGGATTTTCATAAAAATATCATAGTGACACCACATCTACATACTCTCCAGGCATGGTGACTCCACCACTGCTCTGGACAGCCTGTCCTGATGCCTGATGAACATTTCTGTGAGGAAATATCTTCCAACACCCAATCTAAACCTCTCCTGACACAACCTGAGGACATTTCCTTTATCACTTTCTACTTGGGAGAACAGACAACCCCCACTGGGCTGCACCCTCCTGTCAAGGGAGCTGCAGAGAGTAAGAAGGTGCCCCTTGAGCCTCCTTTTCTACAGGCTGAGCCTCCCCATCTCCCTCAGTTGTTCCTAGCCCTGTGCTCCTGACCCTTCCCAGCTTCTCCCCTTATCAATAACACAGGCATTTTCAGGCTGACCTGCACTGCTATATAAAGGTTTTCATTCACACAAGGAAAAAAAGGCAACAGCTGATAAGCCATAATCCAGCTGTAACTTTCAGCACTGCAGTAATCAGCATTGTGCTGGAGGAGCCTTCCAGGAACACCCTGTAACTGCTTTCCACAGAAGCCTTAGGATCATTTCCTTGCCCACAGTGCCATTCAATTGCTTCTAATCACCTCTCTATCTTCCAGACCATTGGCAAGTACACCTCTGAAGAGCAGGAGTGTTTGCCATGTGTCAGACAAGGAGCATTGAAAATAAAACCCCCTGTGAAAGAGAGAAGTATCCCCTATAACAGGTTACTCCACTTTGGAAAGACACTCCAGGAGTTCAGACACTCATTCCCAGTTCAGAGGAGAGAGATCCTGCTTGTTTGTTAAACAGCCCTGCTTCCTTCTTTGCTCATGAATAAAGGAAAGCATATTTTTTTCTTAATAACACAAACAAGTTACTATCTTCTCTGCCAGGGCACAGACCCTTGTGCTGGGTGAGAGCTCATCACCAGCAGAGGAAGATCTGCAGTCACATTGGTGAAATTCACCTTGCAAGCAGATCAATTGTGTAAAATTACATGGGCCTGTTTCAGGGTAGATGCTTTAGATTCTTTAGAATCTTTAGATTCCCTTAATTCTCCATTGAGAATACTGGGAGTTTAAACATCCATTATTTCTGTAGTCACTTACATCTATGGTCTGCTCTCTGCAAAGGACTGGAAGAGCAGAGGGGTGCTGGGATCATTTCATTCTGAAGGAAAGACAGGGATTTTGTTTACATGAAAGAAACCGCAGGATGTTAAACTCATCTTCTTAAAAGTGTTGTCACAGGAAAACAAAGATGACTTGGCCTTAATGGTATGTTCAGACAAATGGAAGTTAAAAGCTAAAAAGTTAAAAATTGGTTCCCCAGGTGCCTGTTGCAAGCAAAAGACAAGATTTTGTTCTCTGCCTTGTTCATGTCCACTCATCTCTTGAGATACAGAAACGTCTCTCCTGTTTCATAGAAACACAGAGCCAGAGAATGTTTTGGGTTGGAAGGGACCTTAAAGATCATCTAATTTCAAAGCCCTGCCATGGGTGGGGACACTTTCCACCGGATCAGGTTGCTCAGGTCCATCCAATCTGGCCTTGAGCATTTCCAGAGAAGGGGCACCCACAGCTTCTCTGGATGCCAACCTGTTTACTCTGGTCACAGCTAAAATCTGGCCATCAGCCACTCCACATGAGGGCAGAAAGTGAACTTGCCTTTTCTTTGAGCTGAAAATGCTGCAAACCAGGGTAGGAACATATGGGAGAAAAACTGAGGGATCAGAGAGCCCCAGCAGAACTGTGACAAATAAGCTCCCTACAATGAGGCAGAGTTGCCCTGTTGTGAGGGAGTGTCAGTACTTAGAGCATTGATCTGTCAGAGTTAGGCTGGGGCCAGCTGTGCTCCTTCTGGGGCTTTGGAAAGATCTGCATTTTAGATTAACCCAATAGCTGAGCCTTTGTTTTGCACCACACTGAGGGGTGCACAGAGAATACCTGCATTTCAGATTAAACCACCTTTGCACCACACTGAGGGGTGCACAGAGACATCCTCACTGCCACCTGCATGCTCTGGGTCACTTGACCATGCAGAATACCTGGAGCTCTTTCTGCAGCTGGGCTGATAGCCAAGATTCTTTGCCCCTCTCTCTCTCCACTACTGTGGCTGGTGTTGGGAGTTCCAGAGAGATTCTCGGGGCTTTTCGCATAAAGAGGTGTTTGGGGAATTGGTTGTGGCTCACAACACAATCCAGAGAGTAAACACAGTGGAGAAAACCACCAGATCCATGGAGCTGTGGAAGCTTTACACTGAAATGAGCTGCCTTTCCAGGGCTTGGACTATGTCTGTGTGAGCAGCCATGAGATATCAGTGATTCCACGAGTTGCACAGAGTTTTTGAGTCAGAGCAACATTTCTCACCTCACTCAAGGTTTTTAAATAATTCAACTGAATGAATCATTTACTCTCAATCAAATGAACATATTATTTCTCATCAGAGATGCAAGGGTGTTCTGTCTTTCTGTTCTGACTGAAAATTAACACTGACCCATCCAGGATGACAGGCAATTTGAGTCAGACAGGAACCTGAACTACTACAACAGATCTGCAAGAGAACAACAAGAAAACACAACGCAAGCAGGAAATCCAGTAAATTACCTTGCAGATGAACTTCCAGCTGGGCATGATTCAGTCATTTAACCCCAGTCTCTCCTTCCTCAGCCCATGTTGAAAGAAATGTGTGCCTCCTGCCTGAAGCCTGTCTACCCCATGGAGTGTGTGGTCACTGACAAGCTCTCTGTGCACCGCTCGTGTTTCTGCTGTCGGGCCTGCGGGAGGAAGCTGAGGTGAGTGGTGGAACTCAGGAGCATTTATTTTTAAGGGATGCCCAAGTAGTTTCCATCAATTTTGTCCAAGGGTATTCTGACAGAGCAGGACTCAGGCAATGAGAAATAGGGCCAGGCAGTCTCCCTGATTCCATCTGCCTCTCCATCACTGGAGGCTGAAGTCTGCCCAGCTCAAGCCTGCAGACACCTCTGGATCAGGAATCTGCATGGATGGTGGTGCAAGGGTGAGCTGGAACTACAATAAATATTCACAGTTTGGGAATACTGATAGGATATGTTGTTGGAGGAGTCATTTGGGTGCCTCCTCTGTTCATTGAATCATTAAGGTTGGAAAAGGCCTCTAAGATCATTGAGTCCAACCATTTACCCAGCACTGTCCAGCACCAAATCATGTTCCCAAGTTTCACATCAAGCCAGGTAGGTTGGAAGGCACCTCTGGAAGCCTCCACCCAGCCTTCTCAGGCCCAAGGAGGGCAGGAGCTCAGGAACATGTCCAGGAGAGTAACCCCAGTCTCTGTGCTGGAGGTTGCACAGTCTCAGTTGGGGCCCCCTTTGAACAGCTGACCACCAGTGAAAATGGCTTTTCTTGCATCTCATCACAACTCCCTGTGTCACAATTTGTTCCCATTGTCTCTCATCCTGTCACTGCCCCTCTCCAAGAGCACTCCAGCCCTGTCTTCTCCATAACCTCCCATAAAATAGACACACACATCCAGCCAGGAGTTTCTCCCTCCTGACCTTCTCCTGGCTAACCCAGCTCTCAGCCTTTCCTCAGGTCACACAGGTCCCTCACCACTTTAGTGGCTTTTTGCTGGATTCCTTCCAGTACAGCAATGTCTTTTTTGCTGTGAAGAGCCCAAAACTGGATGAAGTACTCCATATGAAATCCTAAAAACGTCAAATATAGAGGAGCATTCACTTTTCTTTGCCATGCAGCTCAGGACATAGTTGGCTTCCCTATCCCCAGGGCACAAAGCTGACTTGTTTTAGCTTCTCAGTGGCTGAGACAGCCACCCTCTGAGAGGCTGCTTGAAATCCTGTTGCCCCCAGCTCTGCAGACACTTCCATCCTGCAGTTGCTGTATCATGGGAGCCCTGGGCACTTTTACCCACAAGGTTCACGCTGTGCATACAGGGCCAGAGATGGAGTGCTGGTATGGAGCCTGGCCTGTAAATGAGAAAGGGATTGCACATAACCTGGCCTACAACCCCCAGAGGTACTGCAAGGAAATGTTTAATTTTTCATGTTGTTTTGGTGTTTGAAAGAAAAATCAAACATATTCTGAGAAAGCCAACACTACTTTTGAAAGGTTTCATTCTTCAACCCCCTCCCTCCCTCCCTTCCCCACTGAGAAACGATTTTGCTGAAAGCCTGTCCATCAGTGCCACAGCTCCCCTCCCACACAGCCACTGACAGCTGTGCCAATGTGTGTTTTCCAGCTTGCAAAACTATGCTGCCCTCCACGGGGTGTTCTACTGCCAAGTCCACTACAAGCTGATGGCTGGGGCTGGAAGCAGAAGTGAGATGGAAAGGCTGGAGCACCACCAGGTTCAGCATGGACCACAGCCCCAGGACTGGTGTAACAGGGCCAAAAGGACTGAAGCAAGAGAGAAACCCACATCCTTCAATGCTCAGTGTGATCTGCAGCTGGCTGAGCACAGGAACAGCAGGCCTGTCTTTGTAGAGAACAAGCTCAGAGCAGTCTGGCCACCTTCAGAGCCAGCCTTGGCTGCAGATGGGAAAGCTGGAAATGGAGTGTGTTCCTGGAAAAAGCCTGCACTGAGCCTGCAATCCTACAAGGGTGCAGGCAGCATAGAGCTCAGGGGCCAGGAGGGAGCAGTGGAGAAGGGAAGATTCCTACCTGGAATCACCTACACCAAGGAAAGAGAGCAGGCGTGTTCCTGGCCCAAGAACGGAGAGCAGAGAGGCCCTGAAGAGGCTGGGGATGTGCCTGAAGGGAAGAGGGGTGGGAAGGTGTCCCAGAGAGTGGCTGCACTCCAGCAGGGCCAAGCCCAGCAGAACACAGGACCTGCCTGTGCCCCCCTCCCTCCCGTCCTGGAGCCTGTGAAGCCCCTGCCTCGTGCCTCACTTGCTCCCCACCCCACACACCAAAGCACCAAACCCACCCCCAGGATGTACCTGGGGGGCACAGGGGGCTGCACTCTCGCTGCCACAGAGGTCCCAGTGACACAAAACAAGGTCTGTGGGTCACTGAGCACACCCAGCAAAGGAGGCACAACCACAGGTGACAAGCCTGAGCTGATCACAGCCACCCCAGATACTGCAGGGGCCAAGCATCACCTTGGAGAGGGAATGAACAGCACACAGGCCATTCATGTGCCGGGAGAGCCCAAAACCAGAAACACCACAAATACAGAACTAAAACATACAGCAGAGGATGTTGATCCCCCTGAAGATGAAGCTGAACAATCCCACTCCCCCCATGGAGTGTTGAGGACCTCACCTGTATCTTCTGGCTCCCTGGAGCCAGCAGGGCTGGGTGTGTCACCTGAGATCACTGAAACATTGAATGAGAAATCAAAGGCAAGCACCAGAAAATTCCCTGGCAAACAGATGCCATTAACTTTGCAGCCATCCAGCAGCAGTGATTTGCCTGGAATTGAGAGCAAAGGGGCAGAATTTGAGAAGACAAAAGAAGAGAAACCAGTAACTATGACAGCTTCTCTGGAAGAGCCCAGTCCTGAGCATGCATCTCAGGACAATGAAGCTGAAAAGAGCAGAGTCTCTTCAGCTGGTTGTCCAGACAGCACAGGTGATCACAATGTGTCCTCTTTACAAGAAACAGAACCTCAGGACACATGTGGCCCACTGAAAAGTGACACCCATGAGGGTATTTGGAGACATGATACTAAATCATCTGGAAAGGACTTTCTAGTATCAACTGACACACCTCTGAAAGGAACTTGTGCCCCTTGCCCCTCACATGATGAAGTCAACAAGCCCAAGTCAAAGGAATCCAGGGAAGTTCTTAGTGAAAACACTTTGCACATTTCTGAACAACCAGCCAAGACATCAGAATATTCCAAATCAAATACATCCTTGGACAAATGCAGAGGACATCCAGCAGGTGAAGAAAAAGATATGAAACTTCCAGGGGAAAGCACTGGGCCTATGTCACAGACCAGGGCCCAGAGCAAGGAGGCCAGAAGCAGCCAGGCCTGTAGGGAGACACCAGGTAAAGCTTTCAGGCTTGGGAAAAACCCCTTCGTTACCCTTTTTGGCTCTGAAGACAAAGGCAGAACTCCCAGGAAAGAAGCAACAACCCAGAGGAAACCCACAAAACCCCAATCAGCCCTTGCCACTTTGTTTGGTCACTCCTCAGAGAAGAAGCAGAGCGCACCAGAAAAACCTGCAGGATCCTCAGAACAAGCAAAAACTGATGGCAGGACAGAAAAGGCCCAGGGCCTCCTCAGCTCCTGCAGCCAAGAAAAGCAAAATTCCTCCAAGAATGATCAGCTGCCACAGCCTGGAAAGGTGGAGGTGTTCCCTAAACACATCCAGGAGAGCTCTGGAGGATTCTCAGGCTCTGCTGAGGGCAAGGAGACTGATGTCCTGTTGTCAGCTCCCAGCACAGCCATGTCACATGATGATAAAAGTGAGAGAACTGAACTTGAGATTCATTACCGAGAGTCTTTAAATAGTCAGGTTTGGCAGCAACACGACAGCTGTTGGCCCCCTCTCATGCCAGCACAGAAAAGTCAGAAAGAATCTGCAGGAAACTCAAATCATGGAACAAACCCTCTACAGCTTCCTCCAGAGCTTGTGTCTGCAGCTGACAACAGCAAAAATCTCACCAGGGAAGGGAATCACCATGATGCTCATCTACCAGGAACCCAGAACCTGCTGAGCTTGGATGTCCAGGACACAGGGGCACAGGATGGGATATTTTTTTCTCTAGGCAATTCAGAAGAGTTACCCAAGGATGCTCAGCTTCTGTTTGGCAACATGGATTTTCTGGGGGGCAGTCACTTGTTCTTTTCTAGACAAGATTTCCCGCACCATGTAGGACTGACCCATCAGCCCTAGGTGATGGACACAGTAATGAAGACATCTTTCCATGTGAAATGTCATCGGAGGGTGACAGAGCACTGGAGTTTCCCAGGGCTTCAGAAGAGCCTGGCTGGTCATGGCTGGAAGAACAGCTCTAAGGAAGGAGTCACATCTGCATTAGCACAGGACACTCACTCAGATCTCAGGTAGCCCCCAAGGAGGTTTCATACTCATAAATTGGACCTCTGCCACAGAAAATTCCTCAGCTGGGGGCTGAGGAATGGCAGGGAAGACCATGAGCCACACACAACAGGGGGAGCCTGAAGACTTGAGCTTGTTGCACACTGACAGAGAAGGCAGGACAGGGACAAATGTCTCTGCCAGAGCAGATCTCCTTGGCCAGGTCATCCCAGCAAAAGGCCAGAGATGCATTTAGGGGAAAAGGAATCTCTGGAAGTCGTGTAGCTCAGCCTCCTGCTCAGGGAATGTCTCTGAAAAACAGCAAGTCCTCTCATCCAAGGATGTGGATGCAGAGCTGAGTGATGTTTGGCTGTGTGGTGTGTGCAGATGGTGCATGCACAGCACTGGTGTGAATTTACACAACTCAAAGCAACATTTACTCCTCTCTTCCTTTACTCTGAACAGCACTAACCTGTGTGATCTCACTCTCCCACTCCAGCTTAGGGGTGATGCTTTAAAATCCAATATTCTTCTCCTTTACTGACTTTCATAAGCACAACAGACCTATTCCCACTCATGAAACACCAGTCCACGTTTTGTGACCCAGGAGTGATTTTGTGGGAGGCTCAGGCATCCTATGGGCATTGAGAGTGAAAGACAAAGCACTGGAGAGGAGATTTGCAATGAGCAGGTTAATGATGTCCTCATGGTTCTGCTGAAAGCAGCCAGGAGCTCTGGTAAAACCAACTTTTGCCAAATTACACACAAAATTTCACACACTGAGGGCAATTGCAGCCAGCCAGTGTAGCAGGAATAAAGACCCAAGCCACTCAGGGAGCCTACCCAGGAAGCAGCTCAGATGTGCAGCAGAAATCAGGGCAATCTGCTTTTCAAGTGACATCAGAACCTCAGGCAAAGCCAAGCTGGTGTCATTTCCCAATTCCTCTGTGCTCTCAATGTCTGTGTGTGTAACCTGCTCTTTTCCCTGAGGGTACTCTCTCAGCCAGGTCTATTTTAGGATTATCTCAAGAAACTGAAGTTTAGATCTAGTTTTATGACTAACCAGGGTTTCTACAAATGAAAACAGAGAGCTTGGGACACAGCTGTCAAGAGCAAGGCTCTTGCACTACCAGACATATTTCCTGCTGCAAAGGAGAAGTGTTCTTCTTCTTCTCTTCCATATTGCCTTACATATCTCTGTCTCCAGGATGTGCTACAGAGTCATTAAACCATTAATGGGAGCAGCAAATTTGCTCTGTTTGCATCCCCACCCCAGGAAAAATTAACCCTCATTTGCAGAATCCCAACTTCATGCCTCAGACACAAACCTTGTGCTGCAGCACAGCTGCCTTCAGGAGGCCTTGTGACACTTCTCAGGCTGGAGAAGGACGAGATGTCACTCTACCATCCCCAAGAGTGGCAGTGCTCTGGCACCTTTGTTCTATTCCCAAGAGCAGGGAGGGAATGGCTGGTGACAAAGTGCAGCCTGGAGCACTGCACTGTATCATCACAATGGACCGGTGTGCCAGTGCAGGTGCTCATTTTATCACACTGGATTAGGGCTTTAGTGCTCACACAGTTTAAACATTAATATTTGCCTATTTAAGCCATAGGCAGCAGTGCAGCCTGCCCACAGAGGTGCTCACCATGGCTGAGTTTGGGGATCTTTTGAGGGCTCTGGGGGAGTTTGGGCTCTACCAGAAACTGCTGATCCTGCTCCTCTCCCTCCCACTACTTCTCAATCCTTTCCAAATGGTTGGCCAAGTCTTCATGGTGGTGGAAGTGCCTCACCACTGTGACACCAGCTGGATCCGCGCCGTCGGCCCCAACCTGACGGAGGAAGAGCAGCTGAACCTCACCCTGCCCCGCCGCGCCGACGGGGAGTTTGAGCAGTGCTCCATGTTCTCCCCGGTCGACTGGGACCTGGATGCCATCCTGGCCTACGGGCTGAACCACACGCAGAAGTGCAGCAGTGGCTGGGTGTACCCCTCAGAGCAGCCACCGTCCCTGCTGACCGAGGTCTGTGCTTGCTGCTTGATGAGACAGGGCTGTGCAAAGGAGGGGGTGGGATATCCCAGCCTGTGCTTTGGTCAGCCACTGCCAGCTGTGCTGGGAGGGGGTGGGATATCCTGGCCTATGATTTGGTCAGCCACTGCCAGCTGTGGTGCAGGCAGGCTGAGATTTACTGCAGGATTTCGCCTCCATCACACAGATGGCAGCTGGAATCCCTGGCAGATTATCACAGGAAGGCCGGGGTGAAGTTGCCTGGGGTGGGCACAGGCAGGGACCATGGGGGTGTGAGTCCAGCACATGTTCGAAAGATGTCTGGGGTGGACACCAGGAGTGTGTGAGTCCAGCACATGTTCTGCCCACCATCTGTCCCCTTTCCACTATCCAGACCCTTGACTTCATGATGTATCTGCCTAGAGGGACCTTTTGGGCATCCCTGCCATAGTATCCCCATAGTTCTTCAGCCTGCTTCTACTCACATCATCTCCTCTCTCAAAGACATTTACCTTCCAAGTTCTTGTCATTGATAATTTTTGGGCCTCCAGGACCCTTCAGGGCTGCAACAAGACATACCAGGGCCATGCAGCTCAGCAAAAGCCTTGTTTATCAGCATCCTCAGCTTCTGCATTCTACCTTATCTCTCCCCTTCTGTTTTATAGGGCAATGGTCTGTCAAAGGTTGTACTTGATGTTTGGAGGAGTTTTGTGCCTATCTAGAAGCTTTGGGTTCAGCCTAGAATTTGCTGACCATATGAAGACCCATTCTGCTTTATCTCCTGCAACTACATCTCACACAACTGTCAAAGGTGCTGACTAGAACCAAAACAGAGATTGTTAGAAATGTGTTAAGAATATTGCATGTGTTCTATCCTTTCTAATTTTTGGTTATAAACCCCCAGATATCCATCTGCTGACATGTTCCACTCCACTTTCCTTGAATTTCAGGTTTGCAGACAGCATTGTCTACTATGGGCTGAGCCTCAGCGTGACAGATTTTGGTCTGGACATCTACCTGACACAGCTGGCCTTTGGGGCAGTGGAGCTTCCAGCTCGAATTTCCTGCATTTTCCTACTGGAGTGGTTTGGAAGGAAGAAAGTGCAGGGCACTCTCCTGTTCCTGGCTGGCCTGATATGTCTCATCCTCACTGGCATCCCTGAAGGTGAACCTTCCCAGCCTGTGAGCAGAGCTGGCCAGGGCTCTGCACATCCCTACCTTTGTTCAGAGCCATCCTCCCATCCTGGCAGACCCACGCTCACTCCCACGGGCTCAGCTGCCCCCACTGTCACAGCCCAGGCTGCTTCATCCCCAGCATTCTGGCTTCCCCTCACCTGGGATTCCTTCTCCCTCAGGGCTGTGCCTGGTTCTCCCACAGCTCCTGGCCCTTGGCTGGCAGTGTCCATTACCCACCACCCACCCACTAGACACCACCACCTCCTGGCAGAAAGCTACACCAGGGCCAATGGATGAGGGTACAGGGGTGGAGCAAGGGAGAAGGGCCAATGGGATACACTGGATCTGCATGTCAGAGTGAGGCATGCTGGGAGAAGCCTGTTTCCTCACCCTAGCAACTATGGTTTCCCCTCTAGGGGAGCACTGTAGGCTTCTTCTTTGTTGGCCCACTGGCCTCCACAACTCCCTGCTCTTTATTTAATAGAAGGCTTGTAGCAGGAGGTGAGTAAAGGGTACAGGGAGGTGGTTATGGAAAAATGGGAAAAGACTGGGAAGGAAGAAGACAGAGGAGAGGACATGGTACAAAGGTAAGCACGAAGATAAGTGTGATTCTGGAGAAACAGCTTGTTTGAACTGCGTCTTGTCTGGTGCTTTGCATCGTCTGTGATCTGGTGACGGAAAGGTTGATTGGCGTTGGAGTTGACGATGCCATCTTTGTCTCCAGGTGCTGTTCCTCTGGTCTTCGGGTAGACCTGTATTTGTCTCAGTAGAACTTTTGTTATTGTCCATGGGGCTGGGGTTTGCTAAGCTTTTTGGGTTTTTTGCGAGCCATCTTGGGCCTGATGGCGTTGAGACACAGGCATAGCCTCTCCTCCAGGTAATCAGTTGGAAAGGTCCAGGTATTTGCTGGGTTTTGGGATCCTTAATCAGCACTGGTGGTTTCTCTTCAAGCTTAGCTCTGGCTGAATTTGAGAAATGCCAGGGTACAGGGGGCTTTGGCTCTGAGAAGGAACAATTTAGAAAATTAATAACATAAGGAGCCTTACAGAGCCTCTCAGTGGGAGATATAATCTCTGTTCCTCCCCACTGCTGACTGAGGACCCATTTAAGGGTGCCATTAGTCCTTTCTACAATTGATTGCCCTGTAGGAGAATGTGGTGTGCTGTGCTGTGTGCTTTACACCCCATTGGTTGAAGAACTCTTTTAACTTGTTGGAGACATAAGCAGGGCCATTATCTGTCTTGATGCTTTCTGGGATTCCCAGGGTTGTGAGCACCAGGAGGAAGTGCCTCATGGTATGTTTAGTGTTCTCTCCTGCGTGCGCTGAGGCAAACACTGCATCAGAAAAGGTATCTATGGATACATGAATGTATTTTAACCTCCCAAAAGACGGGAAGTTGGTAATGGCAGTCTGCCACAACTGTCAACTGTCAAAGTCTCTGGGGTTGGCCCTGGAGCTGAAGGATGGAATTTGGTAGGCTTGACAATTTGAGCAAGTAGCTACCACAGCTCTTGCTTGCTCTTGGGACAGGTGAAATATACTCATGAGAGCTGGGATATTTTGATGATAGAAAGCATGTGCAACTTTGCCTGGGCAAAGATGTCAGGAATGCTGGCAGTTTTAGCAGCTATGGCTAGTGTGTCTCCCTTCCTGTTTCCCTCCATGATGGCACCTGGGAGGTCGGTGTGTGACCTCACATGTATTATGTGGTATGGTTGGTTTCTATGGGAGATGAGATATATTAATTTAGAAAGCATGCGGTACAAATTTGGGTTGGAGACCTCTTTTAAAAAAGAATGTTCTGCCCTCATAGCTACTCTGGCTACACAGACCAAATCTGTTCCAAAGTAAAAGGTTCTTGGCATTTCTCAAAAGCTCTGACAATGACACCTAATTCTGCAATTTGTGGGGATCCTTCCACCACTTGAACATCAGACTCCCACTTCCGTGTCCTGGGTTCCCTCCAAGTCATTACTGTCTTGTGGGATCCTCCTGAGTTGTCAGTAAAAACTGTTAGAGCTTTTAGAGTTTAGGGACCAAACTGACAGCCGAATTGAACAGTTTGTGTTTTGGAAGATGAATAGAAATCTGGCCCATGTAGCTATCTAGGGTGAACTGGAGGCTCTCATTGGTCTGGAGTAAATGCTCCAGATCCCCGGCTGTCAGTGGGAGGTAAATGCATGTGAACTCCCACCCCACAAGACTGCAGAGGCGAGTCCTAGCTTTTTTGTTTAGATTCTCCATAATTTCTTGAGGAGTAGTATTGGTCTTAGTAGGTTGATTATGGGGAAAGATCCACTCAATAATTAAAAGGGGGTCCTTCAAACTTGCATCCCATTGAAAAATTAGGCCATGGAACCTTGGGGCCGTACCTAAGACAATTAGTGGAAAGGCAGGCTGGGCTCATAACGGTGGCCTTGACATGAATACAGGGCCTCCTGGACCTTGATGATGGATTCCCAGGCCCCCGCAGTGAGGGTGCATGGCAAATCCAGTTACTCACTGCCGCAAAGCAGGTTGAAGAGGGGTGCAAGGACCTCCATCTTTATCCTCAGCAGGGGAGGTAGCCAACTGATGGACCCGCAGAGCTGGTGTAGGTCTCGCAGGGTCTTTGGGTCATCCTGGATGGCCAGTTGCTGGGGCACGATGGTCCACTCATGGATCCAGAGTCCCAGGTTAGTCCAGGGGCAGGCGTGCTGGATTTTGTCTTCGCGGATCTCAAACCCAGCCTCCTCAATGGCTCTGAGAGCTCTTTTTAAAGTTACTTTCAGGTAATTTTCTTCAGGCACGCAGACAAGGACGTCATCCATGTAGTGATAGATGGCCGCATCAGGGAACAGGCCCCTCAGGGGTGACAGGATGTGGGCTACATACCACTGGCATATGGTCAGGGAGTTTTTCATTCCTTGAGGAAGGACCAGCCAGTGGTACCTTTTTAGAGGGGCCTGCCTGTTTGGGGATGGGACCAAAAGCGCAAACTTGGGGGCATCTCAAGGCTGAAGGGGGATATTAAAGAAACAGTCTTTAATATCAGTGATGACAAGTTTCCAGTCCTAAGGCAGCATAGAAGGTGAGGGCAAACCGGGATGGAAGGGACCAATGTCTTCCATTACTTCATTTATTTTCCTGAGTTCATAGAGAAGCCTCCACCTATTTTTGCCAGATTTTTTCAAAACAAAGATTGGGGAGTTCCAAGGGCTGTTGGTGTGAGTGATGTGGCCCTTGGCAAGCTGCTCCTCCACAAGAGCCTCTAGTGTGTGCAACTTTTCATTAGAGATGGGCCACTGATCAACCCACACTGGACAATTTTGTTTCCTAGTGAGTTGAGGAATGGTAGGACTGGCATGCTCATCAGTGGCTCCAACTAAAAATCTCTACTGGATTTTTAGAGAGGCTGCCCATTGAGACATGAGGTCCTGCTCCACAGGGTGATTGGTGCCCTCACTGCAAATGGCCTGATGGTCTCCATCTTGCCCATGGGACCTTCCACAACAATATTTCTTTTATTTCTCATTCATACTGCTGCACGTCCAAACCCCAAGGTCATCCCCACCACGTTCTGCAGTTCCCAATTTGCTGGCCACTCAGAGCAGGCAATAAGGGTGACATCAGCCCTGGTGTCCAGCATGCCCGCCCGATAGATCTTCTCCCCCTTGCAGGACAGGCCACACTCAATGATGGGTTTGTTTGAGCCCACAACCTGCACCCACATGATGGTGGAGTTGAGGGGAACCTGTTCCATGCAGTCTCTGGGTAATAGAAAAGCCTGTGCAATTGCCATCCCAGCAGAGAGGGGGAAAGGTGGTTTGGTGCAACAGGTCGAGACAAAAATTTGGTCTCTGGATTCTACAGTCTGTACTTCTGGTATGACACGAATTTCATCCGGTCCATTCAAAGTATCTCCTATGATGAGGATGTCCCAAGGACCATTTGGTGGCCCAGTTTTTCCTGTAGTGATCTTATAAATACCTTCAGTGGTGAAGTCAATTGACAGCAGAGTTACCAGCTGGCACCAGGTGCCCACCTGTATCTTTCTTTATGTTGAATCTCCTACATTTGGGGTGGAACACTCAGAGATGGTGCTTGCTTCTCTTGTTCTTCACAAGTGGTGGGGAGAGCAGGATGGGATGGCCTCTGATTTCACATCGTAGCGTCGGACCATGCCGCGCTCTGCTTGGAATTTCCCGGACTCAGTTGGTAACACGACTGATTCTGGAGTCACTGATGGCTTTTCTGGTTGTCCTTGATGTGTAGTCTCTCAGAACAGTCCTTTAGAAAATGTCCAAAACCGCTGCGGTTGAAACATCTACAATTTTCTTTTGAAGCTATTACTGCAAAAGCTCCTGATATGCCTTCAGCAATGCCCTTTGCAACAGCTTGGGCAACAGTGTTTTCTGTAGAAGTGTGTTTGGTGCAGGCTTCCACCATTTGCTCAATGGATGGTTCAATGTCAAGGGGAAGGGCTCTTAAGATTGCTTTGCCACTCTGTATTTGCATTGGCCATGACCTTTGTATTCAAAACCTCCTTTCAGGCTTCTGGACTTTCTATTTGTCTTTCAAGTACAACCTTAAGTTTATCAACAAACTATGAAAGTCTCATTCACCCCTTGTTTAATGTTCATGAAGCTCTGTGTTGGAATGGTGTCATCGGGAGTGAGGAGCAATGATGATTTGGCAGCTGTGGCAATATCGTTAAGGGAGGCTTCTGGTAAGTGTTTTGCTTGTCCATGGGTTTTTGGAAGTTACCTCTTCCCGCCATTTGCTCAATTGTTAAATTTGGTTTGTTGGCATCGTTGGAATGTGTATCTGCCAATGACTTTAGATATTTTGTCCACTACCTTTCCCACATCATGTACTCGGCTGGGGAGAGGAGGTAGCTTATGATGTTTTGAATACCATGGGGTACTAAAACATGAGCATAGAAGGTAGCTTCAAGCAGGTTCTCTAAAAAGCATGATCCCCAGCCATGCTCCTTGGCTGCCTTGCAAAGCTCTTTAAGTTCCCCATAGGGAAAGGGCTCCCAGGAGCTGGGTGATGTTGTCCTTCTCCCTGTTTATACACAACGAGGAAGGCCAAGATTGTTTTGGCCAGTTCTGAATCCCCCTCCCAAGTGCCTTCCCTCTGTGTTTTGGCTCAGCAATCCTCAGACCCAGGACTGGAATCTGAGTCTGAGGAATCACTACTCTTATCCTCCAAGGAGGATAGAGGGCACTTTATGACTGTGCGAGGCCTTCTTGGGCAATATTCCAGTTGGTGAGTGGCAGTGGAGGTCAATATGGACTCCTTCCAGTCACTGTCATTGCCACTTCTGGCTCCAGTGTTGTGGGAACTGGAAGGGGAGTGACCATTGGGGCAAAAGCCAAGAACAGAAGGGGTGCAGGAAAGGATGGGGTCCAGGATGGGGAGGGAATTCTCCACAGAAGGGGAGGGTCCCAGCACTGTTACACCCATTGAAGCAGGGGAAAGGGAGGAGCCAAGCGCATCGGAGGGCACAGGAAAAGGTGGAGGAGAGGCAGGAAAGTGGCCATTTTGAGGTGTGAGGCGGGGAAAACTTGGACAAGGAAATTATAAAATGGCAGGGCTGGCCAGGTTGCTGTCACCATTTTGCAGGGTAACGACAACTGGAGGAGACAAAGCAGGGTATGCGGGTATAGGAAGAACGTTGAGGGGAAGATCCAGAGCAGCATGGCCTGTGCTGTCCTGGCAAGAGGAGAGAGGAGATGGGGAGGCATCAGGGAGACAGCAGCAACCCTGTGCTGAATAGCAGTAACCACCTGCCAATTGCCCCTCAGGCAGGGAAGAGGGTTTAGGGGCTTGGGGATAGGGTGAGGGGGAAGTGGTTTTGAACTGAGGATCCAAAACTTTTCCCAAATCATTCCCCTAATCACTCCCCATTTCCTTCATTTACTTAACAATAATGCAAAACAAAGGGTACAACTTCCCAAAACAAATTAGTAAGAACAAAGTCACAGTTAAGGTTATAAATCTCTTAAGATTCCCCACGGAAAACTTAAATTTCCCTGCTATAAGGGCACCCCAAAACATTTCCCAAATCATTCCCCTAATCACACCCCATTTCCTTCATTTACTTAAGAATAATGCAAAACACAGGGTAAACTTCCCAAAACAAATTAGGAAGAACAAAGTCACAGTTAAGGTTATAAATCTCTTAAGATTCCCCACGGAAAACTTAAATTTCCCTGCTATAAGGGCACCCAGAACTTGGAAATAGATGTCTCTTTGAGGAGGGCTCAGCTTAGGGGAACTAAGATTGCTGACCATCCTCAAACTTCTATCTGGCACCCAGCAGCAAAAGAGAGAAAGAAAGGCAAAAGACCCCAACAAAAACTCATAATTTTTTCTTTGGGCTAGCAAAGCCCGCTGGGCTGACGAAAAGCTGCTGGATGGGTGGTCAGCCAATCAACCGGCCTCCAGTGTCTTCTTTGAGGTCTTCAGAGTGTCCCCATCACCTCTCGGATAGCCTGCACCAAAATGCAGAAGGTTCTCCTTGGGGAAGTGGCTGCACCAACAGCGACTTCTGTCCTGCAGCAGGAGGCTGCAGGAGACACATCTTCAGGGACCTCTTTGCAGAGGCCTCACATTGGGCACCACTTGTCGCGGCGGACGTTGTTCAGAGCGCCACAACCTTCCCAAAGAAGCATCTTGAAAAATCCTCAGGGCCACAGGCATGTCTGTGTTCACACCAAGTGATTTCAGATCTTTTGTGATCTGGGAAATGCAGAATGAGAGACAGGGTCATTGTGTGTGGTTCCAAGGAGAGTCTTTACTGAG